>NC_069506.1:29564494-29864494 GCF_027579735.1 Bombina bombina | reverse complement strand
GCTTTGTTTTTAGCCTTAAAGGGCTTGTCCTGAGGGAGAGCATGGCCCTTACCCCCCGGTGATTTCTGAAATAATCTCTTTCAATTCTGGCCCGAAAAGGGTCTTTCCTTTGAAAGGGATATTTAATAATTTGGATTTTGACAACACATCGGCCGACCATGACTTGAGCCAAAGCGCTCTGCGCGCCATAATGGCGAAACCTGATTTTTTTGCCGCTAACTTAGCTAATTGCAAAGCGGCATCTGTGTTAAAAGAATTAGCCAGCTTTAGAGCCTTAATTCTATCCATAATTTCGTCATATGAGGTCTCCATCTGGAGCGACTCCTCCAGCGCCTCAAACCAGAAAGCCGCTGCAGTAGTTACAGGAATAATGCAGGCAATAGGTTGGAGAAGAAAAGCTTGTTGAACTAAAATTTTCTTAACTAAACCTTCTAATTTTTTATCCATAGGATCTTTAAAAGCACAACTGTCTTCAATTGGTATCGTTGTGCGTTTAGCAAGTGAAGAAACAGCCCCCTCTACCTTAGGGACCGTCTGCCACGAGTCCCGCCTGGGGTCAGTTATGGGGAACATTTTCTTAAAAATAGGGGGGGGGGGGACAAAAGGGACACCTGGTCTATCCCACTCCCTAGTAACAATATCCGCAACCCTCTTAGGGATCGGAAACGCATCAGTGTATACAGGGACCTCTAGGTACTTGTCCATTTTACACAACTTCTCGGGGACCACCATAGGGTCACAATCATCCAGAGTAGCTAATACCTCCCTGAGCAACACGCGGAGGTGTTCCAATTTAAATTTAAAACGCTAATGAATTTGACTCTGCCTGATGAGAAACCTTTCCTGAATCTGAAATTTCTCCCTCAGACATCAAATCCCTCACCCCCACTTCAGAGTGTTGTGAGGGCACATCAGATAAGGTTACCAAAGCTTCAGACTGCTCATAATCTGTTCTTAAAACAGAGCTATCGCGCTTTGCAGGGAAAACTGGCAGTTTGGATAGAAAGGCCGCAAGGGAATTATCCATGACTGTCTCTAGTTGTTGCAATGTAATAGGGGCAGACGCACTAGATGTACTAGGCATCGCTTGCGCGGGCGTAACTGGTTGTGACACATGGGGAAAGGTAGACGGACTATCCTCATTACCTTCAGTCTGAGAATCATCTAGGGCCACACTTTTAAGTGCAACAACATGATCTTTAAAGTGTATAGACATATTAGTGCAATTGGGACACATTCTGAGAGGGGGTTCCACCATGGCTTCTAAACACATTGAACAAGGATTTTCCTTAGTGTCAGACATGTTTAACAGACTAGTAGCATACACAAGCAGGCTTGGAAGACACTTTAATCAAATAAAAAACACAATTTGAAAAAACGTTACTGTGCCTTTAAGAAATAAAAAGAGCACACAATTTTACAAAACAGTGAAAAAAGCAGCAATCCTTTTGAAATTTTCACAGTATGTACCTAAGGCTTTAATATGATTGCACCACAAGTTACAGAACAATTAACCCCTTAATGCCCAAACCGGAGCAGCCTAAAGCCAGCAACCGGTTAAACTACAGCACCTTGCCACAGCTTACTGCTGTGGCCCTACCTGCCCTTAGGGATCAGTTTTGGGGAAGAAAAGCTTCTTTTAGGCCCTCAATCAGCAGCTGGACCTTCCATGTGAAGCAGCATGAACTGTCTTTCAATTCTAACTGCGCATCTGAGGCGCAAAATTAGGCCCCTCCCACTCCACTCCGGAGTTGTGAGGCCTACAAAAATCACTTCTGAGTGACTAAATTCAAGCCATGTGGATAATAACCCCAGAAAACACTCCAAAGTGCTTAAAAAAGTGTCTCCAACGAGTATTTCTTAAATAAATAATCGATTGCCCTGAATTAGTGTCAACCAGCCTATTAGCCCTGTTATGTAAGCATTCAATTCTATACTAAGTCTCAGAACATAGCTTACCCTCCCCACATGGGGATCTTGTCAGTCTTCTAGCATTATCTCAGTCTTGTCTAGAAATAAATGACTGAACATACCTTATTGCAGTCAAGCCTGCAAACTGTTCCCCCCAACTGAAGTTTTCTGGTACTCCTCAGTCCTGTGTGGGAACAGCAGTGGATTTTAGTTACAACATGCTAAAATCATTTTCCTCTCAGCAGAAATCTTCATTACTTTTCTGCTAGAGAGTAAATAGTACAAACCGGTACCATTTAAAAATAACAAACTTTTGATTGAAGATATAAAACTACAATTCTAACACCACATTCACTTTACCCTCCCGTAGAGAGACCCTAGTGCTTAGAGCCGGCAAAGAGAATGACTGGGGGGTGGAGCTAGAGGGGGAGCTATATGGACAGCTCTGCTGTGTGCTCTCTTTGCCACTTCCTGTAGGGAATGAGAATATCCCACAAGTAAAGGATGAATCCGTGGACTGGATACACCTTGCAAGAGAAAAGGAAAAAAATGGATGATCCCAGATCAGTGATTGTTATGAAACCACAAATCAGTTTTTCTTTATATATCCATTTTCTATAGCGGGGAGCGATTTATTTAAAAAAAAAAAAAAACGTGATCTCCTATTATCACAATAAGGAGATCACATTATTTTTTTTTAAATAACATAGCTTGCGCTTACAAAGCAGACTTTGGTTAATAAGAAGAAATGGCAACTTTATACCCCCAATGGCTGGGGCACTCACCACCTTCTATAACCCAGGCAAAACAGAGAAACCGCTTCTTCTCCGGTAACCAGCACGGTCAGGAAAGAGAAAATGAAGTGTGACCACACCCGGTCACATGGTGCGCAATGCAGGACCGCGCCTGCTATAAGAGTAAAAAAAATGCGCCGAGCATTTCAAGCTGCGCAGCTCAAAAAACGAAAGTAAAAACCTGTACGTTCCAACATCTGCCTGAGCCCAAAAAACATCTCACACATGTTGCAGCATAATCAAATAAATGTATGTGATTAATCCCCACTGTTCAATAATCCCCCTCAGGAGATATTAACCCTTGATTCGATACAGATAAAAGGAGCCACACTGTGACCCTGTCTTCTGGCGTTATCATATGTGTAAAAAATGAAACAATCTTACCGGAATCTATGCCGTGGAACAGAAACACAGCCTCTCAAGTGTGACAGTCTTGTAGCATTGCTCCTGACATGGACTTGAGTGATGGAAGTAGGCAGTGAAACTTGTCAACACTGATTGCTTAGGAGCTGTTAATACGAGTCTGGATGGCTTCGCAGAAAGACTCTCCCTGCATCTCCAGACTCTAACTTTCGTCAAAGCTCTTACTGAGAGGCTGACAAGACTTCTTAAAACTCCAGTCCCATTTCGAAGGGTAGATACCTTTCATAAGGAACTACTCTGAATCTTCTGACACTTCTCTGCCAACCTCCTGTGACGAAAAACAAAGAATGACTGGGATATGAGGGAAGTAGGGGGAGTATTTAAGCCTTTGACTGGGTTGTCTTTGCCTCCTCCTGGTGGCCAGGTTCAGTATTTCCCAACAGTAAGGAATGATGCTGTGGACTCTCCTCATATTAAGAAGGAAATATATAATGTGTGTATACTGCAATGTTGTATCAGGTTCATTAGTTACATTCATTTATGATGAATACAGGTTGGAGTTTATTGTTACTGTAATACATCTGGCTCTTCCCCAGATGCATCGTCCCTCCTAGACCATAACTGCATTGTGGACTTTCATTAATACCTGGTTCTGACCTGGTTCTGACTCTAGTAAACACAAGATATTACGAGGACTCGCTGACAGGTGCTCTCTTTAGCGTCTCTCACTTGTCTGCCCGGGGCACATAGTTTTCTCCAGTAATTAAAAAAATGTTAATAAAATATTCTGTCTGTTTGGTGCAAACTCATATTTTCGTATGTTACTGGGAGTATACGAAGAAGATGTGTTGGCTCTTCAGCAGTGTACACACACACAGGTTATATATTCATTTTCAATAATAGTTAAAGGGATATTGTACTCAAAATGCTCTGTGTTCCATCTTAAAGGGACATTCTACAATAGAATTGTTATTGTTTTAAAATATATATAATCCCTTTATTACCCATTCCCCAGTTTTGCAAAACCAACACAGTTAAATTAATATACGTTTTACCTCTGTGATTACCTTGTATCTAAACATCTTCTGACAGCCCCCTGATCACATGACTTTGTATTTATTATCTATTGACTTGCATTTAGTGCTGTGTTGTGCTAAATCTTAAATAACTCCCCGGGCGTGAACACAATGTTATCTATAAGGCCCACATGAACTAGCAGTTTCCTGTTGTGAAAAGCTAATAAAAAAGCATGTGATTAAGAGCCTTTGGAACAGGCAGAAATTTAGATGTTTAAATGTTATAAATTATATTAATATAACAATGTTGGTTGTGCAAAGCTGGGGAATTAGTAGTAAAGGCATTGTCTATCTTTTTAAACAATAACAATTTTAGTGTAGACTGTCCCTTTAATGAATAAACCAACGGTTTTTTTTTTTATTTCAGCCAGTGGGCAATAGATTTCAGCTGCACACAAACATGTATTTCTTGTTTGTTTCCCTTAAAATGTTAACAGCTTTGATTTAAAGGGACGGTTATACCTTATATTAGTAACGTGTGACTTACAGATTAAGGGGCCGAATTATCAAGCCCCGGAAACAGCAGTTATGAAGCAGCAGTCTAAAGACCGCTGCTCCATAACTTGTCCGCCTGCTCTGAGGCTGCGGACATCAATCCGTCCGATCCTATACGATCGGGCTGATTGACACCCCCTGCTAGCGGCCGCAAATCTGCAGGGGGCGGCATTGCACAAGCAGTTCACAAGAACTGCTTGTACAATGATAAATGCCGACAGCGTTTGCTGTCGGCATTTATCGATGTGCGGCAGACATGATCCGCTATAATATATCATGTCCGCTCGCACTTTAATAAATCGGCCCCTCGGTCTTTAGTCATAAAGTGCATCTAAAGCTGCCAAATCTAAGCAATTCCTGACCATTAAAACCACTCCGGTAAGGTTTCCACAGGCTGCACCTAAGCCTGCATTTGTTTGATTATTATATTCAGCAGCAAACGGTAAGCCAATGAGAAGGCTGCCGGCTTCTCCCTACCATGCTCGCTCCTGATCCTGCCCGTTTCCCAGGTTTCCTGAAGCAGGCAGGCTGCACATGCACAGTCGTGTCCCTCCTCCTTCAGGAAGTTGGGCACACAGGGAGAAAAAAAATACTTGCAACAGAAAGCTAATGGAATAAGCAGTAGCCTTTCAGTTGGCTATACCCATTCTCTGCTTAAAGGGATATGATAACTAAAAAATGTATTTTGTGATTCAGACAGAGCATACAATTTAAAAAAAGTTTCCAATTTATTTCTATTTTCAAATATGCTTCGTTTCCATGATATTCTGTGATGAAGAGATACCTAGGTAGCATCTGGTGCACTACATGACAGGTAATAATGCTGCCATATAGTGCTCTTGCAAATGGATAACATTCTTGCAAAATTGCTGCCATATAGTGCTCCAGACATGGGCAGACTCCTAACAATATGTCCCTGTTTTTCAACAAAAGGTACCAAGAATATGAAGAAAAATGTATAATAAAAATAAATTAGAAAGCTGTTTTTAAGATCACATGCTCTATCTGAATTATGAAAGAAAATGTTTTGGTTTCATATCCCTTTAAATTTGTTAAGAAAGAGCATAAAATGGAAACAATGTTATAACTGTCATATACAAGGACACGTGCACACTTATGAGCCTACCTCAGTATTCTCTCATGGAATAAAAAATATGACTTTCTTGGGGCTGACCTGCGGAGCCTTGGCTGGCTGCTTTTAAAGGTAAAATATTGTTTTGCTTTACCAGCTGCAAATGTGTTTTAAAGCTAAAGGTTATCTGTAAGGCACACAATAAACATATAAGGTATAAAAATGTGCACATTCACCGTCCCTTTATCCTTTTTTCATGCATAAAACTCAAAATTTAAATAAACATGAATGCATTTTAGTTTTGAGTAAAAGCATATCTGCAATACATACTTAGTTGTAAAAATGCTTTTATTAAAATTTTTTTGTTCAAATAGGATATTTAAATATGCCCCCATACAAAGCTATTGCTGGAACAATCATACATTTTACTTGAAGCATTTTTACCAATACATTTAGAGGAAAAAATCTTTTGTTCAAAATGTAAATGTATTGATCTGCACTTCAGTTTTGAGTGTTATATCCTTTGAAACACTGCTGCTTTTACATTCACAAGCTAGAAAAAAAGTAGTACAACGTTTATCACTCTCTGGCACCCAAAGAATGTATTACGTTGACACAAAACCATCACCCAACGGTACCACACAGCACCCATATCTCATACAACTGCACTCAGCTGGTTCTAAAACCAGTGTTCAAAAATCTATGTTTACAAAACAAAGGAAACTTCTATTCAATGCTTAAAATGTGTAATATTTAAGTTTAAAGCCAGCATCTCCCTCTCCTTGATACAGTAAAGTAAATGTGACAGGAGAGCTGCAAATATTGGCTGAATAGCTGGAGGCTGTGTACACAGTGAAAGTGTAAACACGAAGGCTTAACAGAGTTTTATATATGACTCCCATTTGGTTCCATGAGCTTGTGTGGTTCCTATAGGGCTAGTACTACAAGGTGTGTTCCACTAACCCACCGGTTTTCAAACCTGGCCTCAGGCCTTCTTAACAGGCCACATTTTCAATTTGAACTCTTTTGCAGGGGTTAAACACAAAGTTATACAAGCAATAGTGCAATAATACAATAATCGAGCATTTTCTTTTGACATTTTTAAAGACCAATAAATACAGTAGATTTGCATAGTCAACAAATGCATGATAAAAAGACAATGCAAAAAGCACTTAGAGGCCGATTTTTCAAGGGCCGAATGGCCCCTGATGCCCCTATTTCCGTGCGAGCCTTCAGGCTCGTCGGAAACAGCAGTTATGAAGCAGTGGTCTAAAGACCACTGCTCCTTAACTGGTCTGCCTGCTCTGAGGCTGCGGGCATCAATCCTCCCAATCTCATACAATCGTGCTGATTGACACCCCCTGCTAGCGGCGGATTGGCCGCAAATCTGCAGGGGGCACCATTGCACAAGCAGTTCACCAGAACTGCTTGTGCAATGATAAATGCCAACAGCATTCAGCGATGTCTGTCGGACATGATCCGCTCAGGACAGACCGATGATAAATCAGCCCCTTAGTCTGAACTTTAAATTAGGATTTTTTCTGGCAAATTTCAGTTATGTATATTTCCACTCCTCCTGTATCATGTGACAGCCATCAGCCAATCACAAATGAATATGCATACTGTATATTCTGAGAATTCTTGCACATGCTCAGAAGGAGCTGGTGATTCAAAAAGTGTAAATTCTTAAGACTGTGAACATTTGTTAATGGAAGTAAATTGTAAATTTGTTTAAAATTGCTGCTCTATCTGAATCATGAAAGTTTCATTTTAACTTGAGTGTCCCTTTAATTGTTGATAAAGAACCAGACATTTACTAGACTATATTAGTATTATTATTGATCTCCCCAAATAAAAGAACAACTCTAAAATACAATTGAGGATGATTGTTTAGCTCACATGTGGCCTAGAGCTACTGTCTGCTTCTCTATTTTGGTCTCTTGAATACTTTTAGCTAGTCAATCCACACCTTCAATTTACCTCCAGGGCCAAGTTAGACAGTGCTTACAGGTAGAAAATGAACACTGCTACTACAGCACTATCAGTCACTAAAATCTACATTTTTGGGGGGAAATGCAACTTTGTAGTTACATTTTCTCAATACAACTAATCACTTTCTCCACAAGGAAGCCAAAGCACTAAAAATAGATGTTTTTAATGCATCCATCACTGCCCAGCATGGAGTGAAGACCAGTGAGTCTGACATCAGTAGTAAATAAGCTAATTTGGGATTTAAGCAAGATTATATGGGCAGATTAAATCCCTCCAAAGGTAATTAGTTTCAATAAAAAAAAAATATATAGCAATAAGGTAATACAGTTGTAGTCTATATGATATCACCCAGTCTTTTCATACAGTGTCAAATAAGAGATTATTAAAATGGAAATTGCCATAAACATTAGCACATGGATTAAAAACTGGTTAAAGGGTAGGGAACACAGACTTATAATTACTTTCAGACAAGTGCACAGACCAAAAATTAGTTTCTGACAAAAACATTTTTTGTTTTGTCTGAAATTCATTAACCCCTTCAGAACTGGGTCAAGTGCACAAGATTGGACCAAATTTCAATGTAAACAAAATGGGCAAAGTGGAAGTCACGTGATCATCACTCCGCTGATTAGATCCTGGGGGATTGCCTACACTTTACAATAGCTTACATTTAAATAAAGTTAATGTAGAAGCTAGTGCTACTGCTATAATCTAGCAGAAGCACAAAAACACTCTTTTTATTTTAGTTTCTTTTTAATGGGGGTCAGAATTGTCAAGAACAAAAGTGAAGTTTACACAAGAATCAATCAACTGACAGGAACTTTACTGGTTCACTATTGAATAGAGTACAACTGTAAATTTGAAGTCTTTTCTTCCCGCCTGCAGAGTAACTTTTAACCACAAGAACAAATTAATGATCTGCTTGTTTGTTTATTTGTTAAAGGGCTGCAAAGAATAAAAAAAATAAAAAAAATATTACATTTTTTCCGAATCCCATCGCACATGTCTAGTTACTAATAGCAATGTAACTAACAGAACTATGATAAATTACATTAAAGAGATAATCTACTTGAAAATTGTTATGTTTAAAAAGGATAGCTAATCCCTTTATCACCCATTCCCCAGTTCTTCATAACCAACACTGTTATATTAATATAATTTTTACCTCTGTGATTACCTTGTATCTAAGCATCTGCAGCCTGCCCCTTATCTTAGTTTCTGCATACCTCAACGGGAGTGAACACAATGTTATCTATATGGTACACATAAACTAGCACTTTCTGGCAGCCTGTAGGATCTTAGAAACAGGCAGAGGTTTAGAGGTTATAAAGTATATTAATATAACAATGTTGGTTATACAAAGCTGGGGAATGGTTAGTAAAGGCATTATCTATCTTTTTTTAAAATTAAGTAGACTGGGGGGCATGCCAGGCAGCGGCGATGACCGGCAGCATAATTTAGTAGCTCCGTATTTGAGACTGATAATCCACCAATTATCTACAGATTTTTCAAAAATCCTTTCTTATAAACATCAGAAAAGTGAGTAAAAACAATTCCTGCTCTGAAAGATACCCTCATTTCAGACATTCACCCAAGCTGGAGCACTAAACTGGACCATTAGACGTCGAGGTGGTGGCCTGTTATTCAGACATCTAACACCCCCCTGGCTTTCCGGGTAAAGCAGTTTAATGTAAACTGTTAATACTGTGCTACGATACTGTTTATATTACAGACTAGTTAACTCCCGCTTAAACTGGGTAATAAGCAAACAATCTACTGATCAGCAGTACCGGTCCCACCATGGCGGAAGCTGTAGAGGCCTAGGGGGGTAGAATCCAAAAGCTTATAACCGAGCACTTCCAGAGCCTTCAACATCAATTGAGTGGAGTGATAGCTCAACTACGTGTAGCAGGTAGAAGATCTGCATACTACGACCGGGCACACGCTGAGGGGATAAATACAATTACTGACATGGTAGTAATGCAGGATATCACCACACCATCTATCCAAGCAGGTGAACCCCCAGTAGCTACGCAGAGAAAGCAACCTTACCTTGCATGCGGAGAGCAGAGACCTAAGGAAGCCGTTAGCTGGACTAAGGCTATGATCCAGGGGAAATGGCCTTCAAGTTCAGACCTCCCTAATCGTCATCAGCTAAGTAAGGTGCAAACACAGATCCTAAATGGAGGCGCATGCAAGTCACTCCAAACACCACTATAAGAGCGGCTCAACCATAGAAGATTCCAGATTAATCCGGAGTGTCATATGCCACATGCAAAAGGTTTTCTACTTGAGAAGCAGCCCTTAATTATGCTGGCTAGCGCTTGCAATGGTGGAAAAGAGGACATAAACTCTAAAGGGATGTTTACTTACACAAAGGCTTTACTTGGACTTTCTGGTCCTCTAGTCCCTTCGAACACTACCTCTGTACATGACCCATGGAATGACAAGCCTAAGGTGAACATTATGCTTTGCATGGGACGATCAGGTGTTGGCTAAACATTTAATTGTTACACTCTGTTAATAGGGGCTTAATACCTAGTTCTGATTGTATCTTGCCTCTATCTATTATGCCCCCATGGAGTACCCTCTAAGTACAGTAAGCTCCAGGTGAACATTATGTTCTGCTTGGGACGATCAGGTGTTGGCTAAATATTTCATGATTACACCCTCTTCATAGGGATTTAATACCAAGCTCTGACTGTATCTGCCTCTCCAAGCTTGTAATAATGCCTAAGTTTATTCCATTGTTATTTATGTTTTACCATGTTAGATTTATGTGATCCAAGTTTAGTCACAGATTGTTAGTAGATACAGTGATAACTGGCTCATCCTCTCTACTATAAATAGGATTGTGTTACTAACTATTATGTCCTCATGGAGTACCTTCTTAGTACAGTAATCTCCACAACTAAATTATAATGTGTCCTTCCATTCCAACTTTAAAAGACCTCACCTTACTTAATAGTTATTCTGTGATATTTAAGGAATAGTAAGGATTAATTCCTTCGCCTACTAGTACCTCTCTAAGTTTTCTCCCAGGTGTAAAGCACTCTCCTTCCCAAGTTTATCCCAAACACTAGATTAACCTATTGCCTTGCTGTCTGCGGCCAAGGCAGTAGGGCAGGCTAAACTTTTGAGCTATTGGGATGGACTAGACCTTAAAACAGCCTATGCTTAGAGCCCAGAGGGAAATACATTTATACATTAGATGATCTCCAACAAATAGACAGCCTAGAGCTATGCAGTAAATCTATCTTATATAATAATTACTAGCTCATGCTCCTTAAACCCAAAGTTGGATTACTATAGTACTTTATAGGTTTTCTGTAACACACTAGTTTATTCCATCTCAGCGCAGATACGTTGGTACCATTTTAGGTACTAAACTAAAAGTCCCCACACCTAGCAGAAAACTGCAGTCAACCCACAATATATCTTTTCTCTCTATATCTACACAACCCAGTTGCTCTCTTAGATTAAAGGGACATAATATTCATATGCTAAATCCCTTGAAACTGATGCAGTATAACTAAAAAGCTTACAGGAAACTATCACCTGAGCATCTTTATGTAAAAAAATAAGATATTTACCTCACAATTTCCTCAGCTCACCAGAGTAAGTGCTGTGTGAAAAGTTATACTTCAGCTGCTGTCCAGCTGCAGGTAAAAAAATAAATAAAGAAGAAATGAACAGCAGCCAATCAGCATCCGCAGTGCTGAGGTCACAAACTCTTTTACTGTAATCTCATGAGATTTCACTTAACTCTCATGAGATTTTATAGTAAACTTCCTTAAACTGAATAGGGAAATAACATTAGGGAAATAACATGAGTGTGCAATACTTAGGACATTTGAGGTAAAATATCTTTCTTTTTAACATAGTGATGCTCAGGTGATATTTTCTAGTCAGCTTTTTACAGCTATGCTGCATCACTTTCATGTGTTTCAACATTTGGGTATCATGGCCCTTTAAGTAATGTGCCGAGTTTATAGTAAAATACAAAGGAAGTAGCCTGTAATATGTTACCAGTTTTTTTTTATTATATCATTGTAGCACAGTATGTTTCTCCTTTTCTCAATAGTATGGTTGAGGGTCCAAAAGTGGCCCTATATTACAGTTCGCCTCCAGCTACTATATATGCCATTACTTTGGAGCCCAAAAGTGGCTTCTTATATCAAAGGAGGTTAAACATTAACTCACCAATATAAAATAAAAAAAAAGAGGTTGACCATCTGCAGTCCTTCTGTAAATACACATTCCCCATAATACTAGGAGAGCCAAAAGTGGCCTCAAGTACTATCCAGAAGGCACGCAGTTTCATGGGCGAGTCATATCCACACTGTGCATATCTATGTGCTCAAAACTCGTCTTATTGTTCTATATTGTATATTTATTGGTTTATATTGGTTGTACACTTTGCAATGATCTCTTCTTGTATCATATATTGACATATATCTTTATGTATGATTTTAACTGAACCTCAATAAAAAATATAAAAAAAAAATCAAGTAGACTGTCCCTTTAATAAGAGATCACTGGGCAATAATACTACAATTCTCTAAAATAATCCAAATGCTTTTGAACTGTATAATATCAAAGAGCTGCATAATAATACTGTATATATAAATTATAATGTACAGCTGTGTAATGCTGTAGAGATGTGTAAAACACTGTTCCACTTTACAGTTTTACTGCCCAGCTGCATAATGATGTACAGCTGCATAATAGGAAAACAATGCAATATAATTTACTCTGAATGAGTAGATTTTTTTTTGACAAATCTTAGTTACTTCCATTTACCCTCCCCTGTATCATGTGACAGTCACCAGCCAATCACAAATGTATAAATCAGTATATATATATATATATATATATATATATCACAAATGTATATATACTGTGAACTCTTGCACATGCTCAGTTGGAGGTGGTGCCTCAGAAAGTGTGTATATAAAAATACAGTGCACATTTTGATAACAGAAGTAAATTGGAAGTTTTTTTTAAATTACATACTCTATCTGAATCACAAAAGTTTAATTTTGACTTTAGAGTCCCTTAAAAATGACAGCTATATAATAACGCAGTATAGCTGTATAATACTGTAAAGTTGTATCTGTACATAATTGTACAACTGTATTAAATACTGTAGGACCATTGTCAATATATATCTAAAAGCTGCACAAACATGTAAATCATTAACAGTTTTTTTTCTTACATTTTATGACTTGTATAATGTAATTGATTAGTCTCTAGGTGTAGTTTAACGATTAAATTGCAATTAACCCCTTGTTACTCATTTAGGAAATGTGATTTATGGCTGTAACACTAATAAAAAAAAGAGGTCTGTTTCTCCAATGTCCTGGAGGCAAGACAAACCAAGCAATGTAGTATTCTTTAAAGGGATAGAAAGGTCAAAGATAAAATGTGCATAGGTGCATTTCAATTTTAAATAGAAGAATTTGTGCAATATACGTTCATTAGCAAAAATGCTTCTAGTAAAAGTTATTAGTTTTTCAGCGGCATACACACATATGCTGTGAGAGCCGTGCACCAGTATTCAAACACAACACCTTCTCAGAGAGTCAGTAGTGGCTTGTATGGCACAAATTATGTCTTCACAGAAAAAATACTCACCGCAGCCAGTTCTCTGATCTTGAATTCCGGTACACAGACCCTCACAGCATATGTACGTATGCCGCTGAAAACCAATTATAACTTTTACTAGGAGCATTTTTGCTAATGAACGTATATTGCAAAAATTCTTCTATTTAAAACTGAAATGCACCCATGCACATTTAAAGGGACACTAAACACAATGTTTTTCTTTCATGATTCAGATAGAGCATGTATTTTTAAGCAATTTTCTAATTTACTCCTATTATCAATTTTTGTATTTTCTACATTTAGCCACCAATCAGCAAGCGCTACCCAGGTGCTGAAACAAAAATGAGCCAGCTCCTAAGCTTAGATTCCTGATTTTCAAATAAAGATAGCAAGAGAACAAAGACAAAATATAATAGGAGTAAATTAGAAAATTGCTTAAAATTGCTGCTCTATCTGAATCATGAAATAAAACATTTCAGTTTAGTGTCCCTTTACACGTTGACTTTTCTATCCATTTAATACAAGTTTCAGCATCAGTGGCATAGCATTGTTTTGTGAATCAACTATAAACTTTCAAAATTCAGCGTGGTTAAAGGGACACTATACCCAAAATTTGTCTTTCATGATTCAGATAGAGCATGACATTTTAAGCAACTTTCTAATTTACTCCTATTATCAAATTTGCTTCATTCTCTTGGTATCTTTATTTAAAATGCAAGAATGTAAGTTTAGATGCCGGCCCATTTCTGGTGAACAACCTGGGTTGTCCTTGCTGATTGGTGGATAAATTCATCCACCAATAAAAAAATTGCTGTCCAGAGTACTGAACCCAAAAAAAGCATAGATGCCTTCTTTTTCAAATAAAGATAGCAAGAGAACAAAGAAAAATTGATAATAGGTGTAAATTAGAAAGTTGCTTAAAATTTCATGCTCTTTCTGAATTACAAAATAAATTTTTTGGGTTCAGTGTCCCTTTAAAAAAACAACAACACATAAACATTAATGCAAATGTACAGTTTGTGTGAATTATATTGCTTATACAGGTAGAAAACCCTTTATCCAAACTGCTTGGGACTGGAAAATGTTTAGATTTTGGAATATTTGTGTCTTTAAAAATGGGGCAGTTGGGGGAGGGGCTGGGACCAAATGTAAACAACAATATCTTATTTAATTTAGACAATGTTTATAGGTCATTATACAGCTTATACATGTAACTAAATGTAGTTTTATATTATTTTTAATACTTTTGTGACTTACAGGCAGGGAAAGTAGTCATTTTTGAAAACTTTATTTAAAAAAAAAAAAATTAATTAAAAACTTTTTGGAATATGTTTGGATTTTGGAATTCTGGATTTGGGAATATGCACCTGTAATAAATATACCCAGTATATAAAGCTTTAGGCTGCCACAGAAATTACAAAGTAAATGGAAAAGACTCCCGATCAGTGGTCTTCAAATTATAGTCTCAACTTGTATTACAGAGTTTAAACTTCAATGAAACCCAAATCACTTTAAAACGTGTCATATTTTGCATTACTAAACCTAGATAACATACTGTTTAACCTCAACAAATGCCTGCAGGTCTTTATGTTTAATCCCTGCAAAGGGGTTAACACACATAGTTGAAGTACCACTTGGGAGCTTCAGAGAACTGTTGGTCTCAAGCAGAAATGGCAGGTGAGCCAATCAGCAGCAAAAATCTGTTGTGCAGCTGCTACAGTGTTTGATATGGGCCAGCAGTTCTCTGCAGCTCCTAAGCAGCACTCTATGCTGAACACATTGGGCTTGATTTATCAAGTGTCGTTTCATGTCCGATGGACATCGCTAAATGGGAACAGCATACGCTGTCCGGAATTTAACTTTCGTTTCAGGCAAGCCTGAAATAATGGGCCTCTGAAGCAGCATTCGCTGCTTGATATTTGGAACCCATAGACTTGCAAGGTCGGTAGTGACATACTCTAATGAATCAGAGCAGGTCGTTTTTACACTATAATGGCCCTTTAAGAATTATTGTCACTCTAATATTTTATAAATAAAAGGTACGTTTAAATATGAATATAAGTATGTTAAATCCTAAAATAACATACGTTAAAGTAATAAGAAAAGCCATAATTATATAAATAAACTATTGTTTAAAACCATGAAGAAAAATATATTAGCTAAACATCTGACATAGATTGTAATTCAAATAGTTTTTAAGTATATTTGCATGTCTATTGCTGAGTTAATCGCTGATGAAGGCTGCATGTGCAAAACAAGTCTTTTACATTATGCAGTTACAGTTGCTAAGCAACATACTCTGAGATGCTAAATTTCTGCTACAAACTACCAAGTTGCTGAACATTAAATGAAAATTAAGGTAGGGTTACACTTAACATCCGATACAATTTTTTTATTCGTTAAGTAGGAAGTATTTTACACCAGTAAAATTTAATAACGCTGTTAACTTTTCATTTTATTTTAATATTTACAATGTTAAAAATAAATTAAAAAAATAGAGCAATTTTACCTGAACAAAACCGTGTGGATCAGACCACCAGGCGTGTGACTTTATGGAAAGGTCTGTGTGACTACAGGAAGAATTTCTGTTGAACATGAACTCCCCCAAGGACATTAAAGAAAAAAGCTCAAGTTCCAAACTAGCTGAAAGGTTTATAATATTAATTTAACCCCAGTGAAATCATGTAAAGCACTAACAAGCATTACAATGACCATGGTTATCACATTATAACTCAGATGTTAGGGAAATGACATTTATGTTCAGCTAGCTGCCCACAGGGCAGGCCCAGCAATGTTTGCCCAGCAAAAGCTTTCAGACAGGTTTGTATTTACTAAGCAATCCCTAACCCTTTGAGTGCTGCAGAAGAGGTGATCAGCCTTAGGCCCAGAGAGATGCACAAGCGTACTCGCAGCTGTCCCTCTCCCAGATGTGAAGAGTCTCCCTGTTATTTTGGGAGCTGCCAAACCAGTTTTGTGTTTGTTCGCAAAGACATGTCTTCAGGGACTAGAAGCCAGTGGGAGGGGGGTTGGGGGGGGGGGGCGTGTGGCTAGGACCAGTCTTGGGCAAGTCAGTACAGCTCAGATAGACAGCTCTTCTCCTCTACAAACAGAACCTCTATCTCACACACACACACATACACTGGGCTCACACTATTGCACGCCTCATTGGCACAAACATTCAACAGGTGCGGAGGATAACTGGGAGACAGAGGGATAGGCACAGAGAGAGAGAGAGAGAGGAGGAAGAATGGGGCAGAGCTGGGAATGCAAAGAGCGCTGAGGGGGAAGAGGGGAGGAGAAAGAGACAAAGAAGCCGAAAGAAGGGTGGCTTTCAAAAGTTGGACTGAGAAAGTGTAAGCACAGAAAGGAAGAATAGAGAGGATGGAAAAACGGAGAAGGACTTAGAGACATTGAGAGGGGGAAGGGATAACAGAGAAGGGGACAAAAGGGGGCATGTGAAAAGAGCTTTCAGGGAGAGAGACATACTGAAAACACCTGCTAGAATCCACAGCACAAAGAGGGAACAAACAAAGAATGAGGGTAGGAGAGACTGTTACTGACTGCCAGAGAGACAGGCTTAGAGATCACATGAGACAGAAAAACAGCTGGAAATACTGTACGAGACAGTGACTGAGGTCATTGAGAGACAGGTGGAGAGAGTGCGTAACAACAAAAGAATGCCAGAGACTGACTGAACTGCCACATAAACAGGTGGAGACTGCATGAGACAGTTACAGAGATATGAGAGAAAAGCAGAGAGACCACAGGAAAATGTCTAGAGATCCAGACTCACACTGTTAAATAGTAAAAGGGAGAGAGAGGTGAACGGTGCAAGTTATCGGTATTGTGGCCCAGAAAAATGTCATGAGAATGTTAATAAGGACGAGACAGACGGCATTAAATACTAGCTGAAAACTGAAGAAATTGTGACTCAGAGGGACTACAAGTAAACGCAAGAGAATACATGAGAAACTGCATGAGACATACTCAGAAGGGGGAGACTGCAGCAAGCAGATATTGCTGTGGATCAAAAAGAGACTGCACAACACAGTTCTGGAATAACAGAAGAGACCATATGAGCAGTTACTGAGAGCTGGAGAAACAGAAATGCTACTTGGCACTTGAAGAACTTCATGAGATTGTACAGAGGGTTAATTAGATTGTGTGGCTAAGGACTGTCTAGTGGAGAGACTGCAGGCAATACTTAGACTTCTGTACCTGGCAGTGTATTTGCCATCTCAGCGCACCCCACTGCTGTGTCAGGAGAGGGTCAGACACTTGGACTTGCTGCAGGGATGTGATGGTCTGTTTGGGATAGAGAAGCACAAACTATAACATGTTGAGAGACTCACAAAATGAGGTACTGTAACTTTAACGTTTTTATGCGTTTATACTGTGGGAAAGGGGCACAAGTGAGGCCTAGAAATAAAAAAACAAGAGTCTCTGTACAATGCTGTCAAGATCACTGAATACTGATTAATGAACTTAAATGAGCTGCAAATTGAGGACAAAAACAGTTGTGAACAAGGAAGTAAAAGGCACAGCATGACACAGTAATATAAATATGTTGCAGCTCCTGTGCTGTAGTTTTGAAGCAAATAATTTCTAGCAGATCTGAGTTATTCTGTAGTGGGGATAATTCTGGGGGGGGGGAGGGTTGGGGGGTGAGTGAGGCTTTGGGTTCTGATGTTACAGTGAAACACTTTGTATCAATACCTGGGAATTCTAGTTTCAGTTTAGTGTTGTCTGTAGCTCAATAGTTTCCTGTGAGTGTTGAAACTAGATAGTGTATAGCTCTTGATGTAAATGTCAACAAATGTACCCGTAACTAATCAGCTGTGAGGTCTCAGGTAGAAACCTGAACTTATATTGTTACCAATGAGTCAGCAGATCACAACTTGGCAATAACCTGCACTGTACAGATGCGATACCCAGGGATGGAATGTGCTGTGTGCATTGTGGGATGGCGAGGTTCACAGTACAGAATGCATTTTGTGAGCTATATGTGATATGTGTAATGGAATGCATTGTGTGCAATATGCAGGGAGGTGTTCTGTGTTCTCTGTGAAGGTGTAATAGGCAAGGACTTTTGTTTTATATGTCATCATGTAGTAAATATTACAGGATATAATCTGTGCTCCATCTGTAATACACAATGACCGACAGTGCCATGCAGCTTTTCAGGAGTGAAAAGTACCCCACTAATAACTGTAGCACCCCAACCGGTGCACTTGCCCTGCAAGGTTGAAAGATAGGTTTTTTTAACATGTCCCAATGCTCTGCCCTTGGATAGGAGAGAGGTAAAGGGCAATGATGGGTTGTAATGTTTTTTTGTGTTCAGTGTGAATATACAATACACAGGGATGGGAAGTATATTAAGAGTCATATGAAGGTGTATTACAGGGGTAGGGTGTATGAGTGCTATATAAAGGTGAATAACAGGGGTAGGGTCAGGTGTTTATTGAGTGCTATATGAAGGTGCATTACAGGGGTAGGGTGTATATTGAGCACTATATGAAGGTATATTACAGGGGTAAAGTGTATAATGTGATCTATATATAGATGAATTACAGGGGTAGCGTTGGGTGTATATTGAGTGCTATATGAAGGTGCATTACTGGGGTAGGGTGTATATTGAGTGCTATATGAAGGTGCATTACTGGGGTAGGGTGTATATTGAGTGCTATATGAAGGTGCATTACAGGGGTTAGGGTGTATATTGGGTGCTATATGAAAGTGTATTACAGGGGTAAAGTGTATAATGCATGCTATATGAAGGTGCATTACAGGGGTAGGGTGTACTGTGAGTGTTATATGAAGGTGCATTACAGGGGTAGGGTGTATATTGAGTACTATATGACTTTGTATTACAGGGGGTAGAGTGTATATTGAGTGCTGCATGAAGGTGCATTC
Source organism: Bombina bombina (assembly GCF_027579735.1). Classification (NCBI taxonomy): domain Eukaryota; kingdom Metazoa; phylum Chordata; class Amphibia; order Anura; family Bombinatoridae; genus Bombina; species Bombina bombina. Next base: position 29,845,271 of record NC_069506.1, on the reverse strand, counting down.
CGCCACATGTGAGATACACAAGATTGAATATAGTTTAAGCTCTTAAATCAGGGCTCAACAGATTTGTTAAAAATCTAGGAGCCAGCAACTTTTGGCCATATATATATATATATATATATATATATATATATATATATATATATATATATATATATATATATATATTTCTCAATCATATATCTATTATAGTACTGTAGTATTGTATATTCATAGACAAATATGCATATACACATACATATGAGTGTGTGTGAGTGTGACTGTATATATATATATATATATATATATATATTTATTATGCACACACACACATTAGAGTCGACAAATCAGTTTGAAAGGCACCAGTATTTAAGAGCCAGACAGTTGTATTTGTATATAGATGTATGGAGAAGAACTAAAAAGTTAGGAGCCAGGGGTAAAATGATAGCTTCCTGACTCCTGTGTTTGTCGAGCCCTGCACACATTATATAATAACCCAATAAAAGATAGATTTCACAGCTGCAAAGCCTAGATAGGATCCAGTTGCACCAAGCTAAATTTTAGGTGCCATGGGTGTCTTGGGGACTCTAAACCAGGGCACTAAAGCAAACATACCAAAAATTCTTTGGTATTTTTGTCAAGTTTTCCTCTGAAATTCCCAGTAGCAAAGGGTTTAAATCATATGTTGAAATGTGCATTTCACATAATAATTAAAACGCACTTGCTGGTTGGTGGCTACATTTAGTGCTACCCAGGTGCTGAACCAAAAATGGGTTGGCTCCTAAGCTTTTTCAAATAAAGATACCAAGAGAACAAAGAAAAGAGTAAATTAGAAAGTTGCTTAAATTGCATGCTCTATCTGAATCATGAAAGGAAAAAAAATTGGGTTTCATATCCCTTTAATTTTCCTTTTCAATTAAACTAGAATTTTCATTTTTACACTCATCTCCACCAATGACAGAGAACAGATTGATTGGAATAATTACTGGGCATTTGTGTTTGATATGCGTTATCATCAGACACCACGTCAGTATTCTGTATCATTACATGGTTGGATGAATACACAGGAGAAGTTTAAAGGCAGCTCAAACATAAATAATACTTTCATTTGGAAGCCAGGTTCTTTTGAACTGCAGGTGTAATTACCAGGGGCATAGGGGCCCCTTATGTTCTGTATAAACATGCATCCAATATATATGTAAGTAGAAAATTGTGTGCCTTAGTGATTGTATGTATATGCGTGTGTGTGTATATATATATATATATATATATATAATCTGTAGCCATACACTCACTTTCAATAATATATTACTCTCCAGGGTGTTTCTTCAAATTCCAATAAACATAATCCTAATGGGCTAAATTACAAGTGGAGCACTAATTTATTGCGCACCCGCAAACGGCAAATTCGCCATTTACGGGAGCACGATAAATAACCAGCCATTACAAGTGGCTGGCTAATGCCACTGCGAGCTAACGGTAGAAATTAGCGCTCTGATAATTAAACAGAGGTCAGACCTCTGGTTAATTTAGAAGTGTTACCCTATTGCCCCCAAAATAAAGTGTAAGGTTCATTTTCTAAAAAAAAAAAATTGTAGCATCTTTATTTATTTATTTTTAAAACTGCATGAAACAGTTTTTAGGGGTTAATATGAGTGTGGGGTGTTAGAAAAAAACGGCACTGAAAAGTGCCTTTACATTGCGGTCTATGGGAACTGTGTTATTCCTATAAATATATATGTATATGCTTCATATCCAAAAATAAACCCTACGAGACAATTTTCTATACAGTTGATACTCTGCAGTTACTATAACAAGTTATTGGGAACACATTAGGGGAACGTATTTCATAGTACAGTAATGCTTGTGAAATCTGCCATGTGCACTCCCAGTTCTCAAAAAAAGGAAAACTATTTAATTACATGAAAATGGGGCAAAATAAATAACCAAATAATATTGCAAAGTTCTATTTACCACACATAATGAAACATTTTATCTTAAAATCTCCACATGTTTACTGTCTCTTTAGGTTGAGCACACTACACAATTTGAGTACAAACATAAAGAGGAGGCAGATGTGCACTCAGCTGAGAAGAAATAAAGCTACAGCATCTGCTTGTTTGATTGGATAGTGCCCACTCAGGGCACAGCCTCTTTTAACTCATTATGCTTTTTACAGAAGAGAACTAGCTTGTAGTATATCACAGTGTTTCTCAACCACGGTCTTCAAGTACCCCCAACAGACCAGGTTTTCATTATAGCTGAACCAGTGCACAGGTCAAGTAATCAGCTGATCAGTAACCATGGTTACTAACCTGCTCTCACCCATCAGCTGATTATTTCACCTGTGCACTGGTTCAGCTATAATGAAAACCTGGCCTGTTGGGGGTAGTACTTGAGGACTGTGGTTAAGAAACAATGGTATATCAGTCTCATCCTGCCCTAAAAGACAGACCAAGCCTGAAATACCAGGCAATTTTCCTCTAAACGATGAGTGATCCCTGTTATATCTGTCAACGGGAGGGTTAAAAGGCTTAGCCAGGATATTACAGAAGATTTGCCTTCTGGACTTTACCCTTCAGATATCATTAAACCATCTATTGATCGCAGACACTTTATGATTTTCGGTGTCAGGGTAAAGGGTGCGTTTATATAGCGCACTCCCTAAGGAGGAAAAAGTGGGCCAATATTATTTATCTGGGCTCCGACCCAGAAAGATCTGAGTTCCGTCTCTCTGCCTTGGAGATGCGTCTAGTGAATGAAGTGGTTGTCACATAGTTGTGTTATTGTACGAGGATCAAGTGTGTATAACAGCAGTCGCTCATCTTGTTTTTCTATAGATTATACGGATTTCACTATTTGTTTTCTGACGCACCTTTATGTGCATAGTCATTAATCGCTCAGGTCCTGACTTCTGCAGAAGGCTGATTGTTTTATTACGGTTGTATTTTTATAGTGTTGCAACTTAGTCTCATAAATCCTACGCTTCATATTTTAAGAGATTAAAGGGACAAAAATGCACTAGCACATTTATTATTGTACTATTGCATGCTCCTGGAAAATGGGTTAAACACATAGTTGAATTCTACTCCAGAGCAGAGGTTCACTACTGGGACCTAACTGAACATGACTTGGAGGACCCTGGGGGCGTAGCCACCAATCACCAGCATTGCTGCCTTAAAGGGACAGTCTACTCCAGAATTGTTATTGTTTAAAAGATAGATAATCCCTTTATTATCCATTCCCCAGTTTTGCATAAACAACACAGTTATATTAATATAGTTTTTACCTCTGTGATTACCTTGTATCTAAGTCTCTGCAGACTGACCCCTTATTTCAGTTCTTTTGAAAGACTTGTATTTTAGCAAATCAGTGCCCTCTCATAAGTAACTCCACAGGTGTCACCACATTGTTATCTATATGGCACACATGAACTAACGCCCTCTATCTATGAAAAACTGTCAAATGCATTCAGATAAGAGGCAGTTTAATTAGAATTTAGCATATGAGCATACCTAGATTTAGCTTTCCACAAAAAATACCAAGAGAACAAAGCAAATTTGATGAAAAAAGTCAATTAGAAAGTTGTTTAAAATTTCATGTCCTATCTGAATGATGAAATGATGAATGATGACTAGACTGTCCATTTACACCTACTTAGGTATGCTTTTTAACAACGGATACAAGAGGTAGGCTCAGGATCAGCAATGAACTGCTGGGTGAAAGTTTCTGATTGATGGCTGCACATACGGTATATGCTCACCCGTTGTGAGCATATATGTGCAGCCATACTGCTGCTAAAGACTAGACTGCATGCTCCTGGGCTCAGCTATCAGCCTACATAGCTTTACTCTTAACAAAGGATATCAAGAGAACAAATTAAATGCAATAATAAAAGTAAATTGGAAAGTCTAAATCATCAAGATGTAATTTTTACTTTACTGTTCCTTTAAGTGCAGAATGCACAATATCTTGCACAGCAAATGAGGGCTGCTAGTAACATTACAGGTAGAAAACCCTTTATCCAAACTGCTTGCAACTGGAAAAGGTTTGGTTTGTGGAATATTTGTACCTTTGCATCTTTAAAATGAGACAGTTTGGATAGAGGATGGGAGCAAGTTTATCTTATTTAGACAATATTTATATGTCATAATACAGCTTATACATGTAACCTAAAGTTAGTTTTAAATAATTGTTATTACTTTTGTATACGTAGTATCTGCAGAAAGATAGTACAGTACTGTAATCATAAAGGTAATCGTTGTTTTATATAAATATAGACTGCTATTTGCATTTTATAACAAAAAAAACAAACCGACTAAAGACACAGACAGAGAAGGTTTTGACTTACAGGCAGTGATAAATAGCATTTTTTTTATTTTTTTTTAATGACCAGCGACGTATGGGGATTGATTTTTGAATGGAGATTGCTTTTTTTGATAGCATGGTCTCATCACCAGTGGCGAGACCACACTATTTCAGAATGCCTACAGCAGGGAGGGAGGTCCTGCCGCTCGTGGCGAGACCTGTGTTATTATGGCCTGAACAACCCTTAACAACCAGCGACATACAGGGTATGTTGTGGTCCTTAGGGGGTTAAAATGTTGGGTTTCAGAATGTTTGGATTTTGGAATTCCCGGATTTGGGGATTTGTACCTGTACAACCATGATGCTTAGGAAACATACTTGCAGAAAGGGTGTTGTAAATGTTTATAATTGTAAAATATTTGCACGTCTGTTTTATTAAGGTAAAGTAGTCGCACTGGGTGAAGTTACAATGAGCACAAGGACCTTGCAGATGTGAACATGGGGCTGTCCGTAAGTCTGGGTTTTTAAACCTTGCTTAAAGGGATATGAAACTCAATTTTTTTCTTTCATGATTTAGATAGAGCAGCAATTGTAAGCAACTTTCTAATTTACTCCTATTGTCAATTTTCTTCGTTCTCTTGGTATCTTTATTTGAAAAAGCAGGAATGTAAGCTTAGAAGCCAGCCCATCTTTGGTTCAGCACCTGGGTAGCGCTTGCTGATTGGTGGCTAAATGCAAATGGCGCAAGAGTGTTTGGGTTTAGCCTGAACTAAAGGGGGCAAACCTAAGCAGGACTCGTGCTATTCATGAGTAAGATTTGTGCCTGTCTCTGGTCTGTCAGCCATCAGAGCATGCTCTTGTCTTTGTAGCAGAGTCATGTTCTATTGATATTCACCAATCAGCACATAGCTCTATCCCTTTATCCAAAGCCAGAAAGAATGATATACTTTTTCTTCAGAACTCTGACCATTCAGACTAAAGGGAATTAAATCATTTGCATTACTAAGAATTCTCAGCTGGGAACAGATTTTCAGGCATGGTTTAGATATGCAAATGTATGTGTGAAAAACGGCTAAACGTGCCTGTTCTAATAACCAGTCCATATCGGCTCCTCAAAATAAAGCAAGTAATGGGGGAAGTTTGGCTTTTAAAAAAACAATTGCTGCAAACAAGGTGTTAATGCATTCCAAAAATTTAAAACAGACCTAGTATGGTAATTTATTGCAAGACTGCAGATAAATATTGTATGTACAAGGTGTTTACAGTCCCTTTAACAAGATTGGGCAGCTAACCCTCATTATATTTTACAAGACATAGTAGCAGTGCCATGTGATGTACGTGCCTGAGATGTTGCAGCAGCGATGGTTGTGAGAGGTAGTTACATCACCCCACCCCTATGTTCTCCATATATTTTATTTACTAATTGTATTACAATCAATGCTCCCTGGTTGTGTAATGAGGGGGCCGACCTTGCCTGTGTTTCAGGCCTCCAGTTGTGGGACATATACAAGGGAAGAAATAGCTAATATTGGGCTAGATTAGGAGTGGAGCGATATTTTGCACTCCCACTCGTGAGTTAACTTTGCTAGATGGAGGCTTTTTGTGCACGTCAGGTTGCACTCTTATAACAACTTGAAAGTAAAACGTTAGTGCGAGAGTGAAACGCACGCAAAAAGTTGAACTTAAAATATTGCGACCACATTCTCCAATAGACTTCAATGGAGTCAAACAACCTACCCCTACTCATGCGCTAACCGAACGCATTTATTCAAGAGCGCTACAAATATTTCACATTCCAATGTTCTTCACATAGCATAAATATGTTCTATGTATCTTAAATAAATATTTGTATATATATATAATGATTTTTTGGTAAAATATATAGCTTTACCTATATATAAGGAATCTCTCCTTTCAGATATCTCAAATACTTTTATTTTGCCAACAGGAAATTAGTTAAGAAAGACAATATCACAAGGTGAATTCATACCTTCAATAACAATCATATCTGGCTTTGAAAAACTGCCAGTTTTCTAAAGCAATAACGTATAAGTCAGACAGTTTGTGACTTGTATCTAGGGAGATACAGAAGGTTCTAAAGTAATTGTAGCAATTTCCAACCTCAGTGGTGTCAACAGCCATGAATTTGCCAGTCCCTTTATTTTTAATTCTTTCCTTTATTCAAGGCATAGAGAGGGGTAAAGGAGGGTTAAGGAGGTTCAAATAAAAAAGCAAACATAATCGCTAGAAAAGGATCTCCACCTCCACAGCCCTACACCCTCGAAACATAGAGGAAACTATTATTGGGGCATTGGAGACAGGAGAGAAACGCTCAACTGGGGATGGATGGAGCTCAGTAGCCTATCCTATTATGAGATGGTACCCACCCAAGGTGCAGCATCTTTTTGCTCAGAATGTGCCTTTCATAGAAGAGAACTTTCCTGAAGTATATCATTCTGTTCCTATTCATTAGCACAATCCCACCTAAAATACCAGGCAATTATCTTCCAAGTTGATTTTACAGCTAACCAGACATACATTTCAGGGTTTGTCAGTGTCCGTCTAGGCACAGTGGGTCAAGGAGTCCTCGTCTGGTTGCCCTCATCACCCATAGGGAGACATAATCCCTAAAGGTCATTAGAAATCAACTGGATATTGATGGATCTCAGTAGCACACCTGTCCATCCTCCTGAATGGTACCAATCCAGGGTGCAGCTTCTTTTTGTCCATTATTAGTACCCACCGGTATTAAAGGAACAGTATACACTCATTGTCATAACTGCATGTAATAGACACTACTATAAAGAATAAGGTGCACAGATACTGATATAAAAATCCAGTATAAAACGGTTTAAAAACTTACTTAGAAGCTCTCAGTTTAGCTCTGTTGAAAAGGCAGTTGGAACGCTCACTGCAAGTGGGAAATAAGACACTCCCCCCTCCCCCTTCTTTTGCATCTGAAAAGACCCTTTACATAAACAGGAGCAAGCTGGAGTAGGTAGCTGACGGTATTCTCCTAATACATTGGGGCTTGGTTAGGAGTCTGAAAATCAGATTATTTAAAAATAAGCAAAACTATACATTTAAAAAAAACAACAACTTTATGGGCTATATAAATAGATAATCTACAAAACATTTATGCAAAGAATAAATGAGTGTATAATGTCCCTTTAAGGTCTAAGACATCCCCTGCAGCTACTAAATCATATGGGACTTGGTTCACTGTATTGCAATATTTCTTTTATATACAAATAAACAGAATGTCTCGCTAGGGTGACACCAGTAAAGTAAGCTTTCTGGGAGAGAAGCCAGTTCATTTTATAGGCACATTAAACTCATAGCTTGTATCAGTATCAGCCTTAAGCACTGTGTTGCAAAAGAAAGGTTTGAAAAATCATTTCACATTGCCATTTTGTTAGCACAATTTACAAGTTTGTTTTTGTTTTTCAAACCAAGAGCCATTTAGGGATTCACCCCTTAAATAACCTGATAAAATACATGTTCCTGATCTCTTTTGTTGTGGCCAGTTGAGGACAGCTTGTGTTCTGACTAATCACTGTGTAGAATGTTGCTGGGTTAGGTAAGTTCCTCAATAGAGATAAAATTACCTGCTCTAAATCATTAGAGTATGCTAAGTTATCACTAACAACACTGCAGGACTGCATCTTTAACCCCCGCAAATGGGTTAAACACATAGCTAAAGTACCAGAGCACTACTGTTCTGAGCCAAAACTGCAGCTGAACCAATCAGTAGCTCTAGTCGCACGATTTAGTCACACATGGAGATTTACCTTTGGGGGATTCAACATATAGGGCCAGATTTTTCACTCCAGTTCTAACAGTGCTCAAGGTAAAAAGGTAGTATTACGGGGGGCGGAGCTAGCCACTGGAAGAAAGAATGGTGCCAAGATGTATAGAGCTCCTAGCTCTGGATATAATAAATGAAGCTAAACCCACTCTATCATGTAGTTCAAGCTTACTCAGAGACCGACCACACTTCTATAAGCTCCTTCTACTATGTGCCTGGAAAATTTGAAGCTCAAATCACGCGTGATTAACAGAGAGACGAAGCGGCCTTTGTGGAGGCATAAGATAAGATGGCGCTGGCCATGTGGGGCAAAGAAATCAAAGCCCTAATTGACACTCTCATTTCTCCAACTTGTCACGGGCTCTTGTAGGCGGCAACGGGCAATGATGTTTCAGCTAGCCCTGGACTTGGATCGGCGGGTGAAGTTATGGAGCCCTTTACAAGCAAGCACCTACGATAGTCTTATATGGTGCGCTCAGGAGGTCGGCTGTGTCGGAGAGGCACCTACTCTAGAGAAAAAGATTCTATGCTCCCGAGACATACAGAGCCTGGACACTGCAGTCCGTATTAGGAGCGTTGTGGCGGCTCCCCTCACGCAGCAGATCACCTACCTGCTGCCGTCTGCTGAAAATCTGAGAGGCGGAAAGGTCCGGTCGGTTAGCGCTGCTGATATGGGGCCTATACTTCTGCTGGCTGTGCTTCTTTGTGCAGCGTCGCTACATCTACAATGGGATCCTGGCGGTCCGCGGCAGAGGGAGAGGCTGGGGTGAGCGGGACAACTTTTGTGCAAGTGATAATTCCATGACTGTTTTACTTGCTGGACATTCGGTCCATTGGGACCTGCTACACTCAGACTGGGTCTCTAGCAAATTTCGCTAGTTTGATCTGTGTGACGATGTAAATGTACTTTAAGGACACAGCTCCCCTTACCTACCAACTCTGAGCCTGGTATCTGACATGCTGCCACAACTAAAATTTTCTTTTTAATTTTATTATTTTTTACTATATAGCTAGCAAATGTTTTATTGTAAAAATATGACTGTGGTTCCCTTGTTATAACGAACTGTAAGCCAGTAATTCATGGCAGTCCATTTTAGGTTCTTATAGTAAACCTTTTAAAATCAAAATACTTATTGGCACGTTAACTGTCTCACATCTGTTAACGTTTTGAGATCTGTTTTACAGTTACCGCCATTTATCTGTATATGCATACTACCTTTTGCTTTTAACAATGTCCCGATTTAACTTTGCGACACTGTTTTTACCCATAGCTATAGCCTTTAGGGCTCCTCTTTCATATGTTTCTTTACTAAGTTATAGTATGGTTATTTTTGATGTTACTGAAGTGATGTCAAGTTTAATAATGTGGCGGGAGCTTATTATATGAGAGGTACAATACATGTTATTGGCGCCCTGTAGGTAATGGCATTTTACTTCTGACGCTTCATTTGAACAATGTGTAAGTTTTGCCCAGGAGAAAAGCTCTGTGGAGTCTTGATAGTAATCCCTACCTATACAAGATGCCAGACTCAGTACCATGGTAGGAACTAACTAAATGGGTATTACATTTTATAGTTACTATGTCCAGTATTAGCACTGCACTATACAATGGTTAGGTAGTGGATTTATGTTAGATACAGTTCCTGGATATTCTCATGCTGCTAGAGTTAGATATGAGCCTAAGTAGTTGTCTTTATTATGATTCTTATGCAACCCCGCTGTTCTGTGTTCAGAAGTTGAGTTAAATACATTTTTTCCTACAGGAAATTGACATCCTCACTAAGTTATACCCATTTCAAGCCCTTTCTGCAACGCCCTAGCTATATTCATTGCTCATTATTTAATCCATTTTAATCAGACTACTAGTGTATATATCACAATGTGTGTTTGCTTGTTACTGGGTGTAGGGCCCCCGCGCCCAGGGGACAAGACTTACACCTCCATTACTAGTCTGAGTTAATGTGCACAACATTAATCTTTGCATACTGGGATATAAACTTAGCTTTTAGACTATTTAGGAGATCAACTCTCATTTACCCACAATCCCTGTGTACTGGCGTTTCCCCAGATATAGTTACTAATAAGCTATATGTATGTTGTGCAAATTGGTTGATCCCCTGCTCCCCCACCCCTATAAATTGACTTCTGACGCGGGTATTGAGGGGCGTTTGTTATGACAAGGTTATATAGCTGGTTCTACGCATGCATACACGTATTCATATGAGTGCCTATATATAAGACCTAGCTCTTCTGTGACTACTATATGTGATATATGATTCAGGTTTAAAGTTATAAACTCTACATCCAGCTGGTCCCAGTGAAGCCAATCATTTGCATTGATGGGATTTTCTCCCTGCATGTCCTTCAGTGTTGATATATATGCTCTCCATAGCAACCCCTACTAGTTATGTATTGGAGATCTCACCATAATAATAATAACAATATATGCCATTCTTGCGACCACGATGTATAACTCAGTGTCACTACCGCTCTCACAATAACAATAATAGTTTAAATATTTCTATGCTGTTTAACTAGGCTAGTCTCCCAACCCCCATCCCTTTATAGTGTTCTGGTTCTCTATAATTTAGGCCAGACACTTCTTTGGCGGTTTCCCTTGAAAACAACCGCATTTACCATCAATATATTTTATAGCACCCAAACTCCTTATTCCCCTTTTTATATGTGCATATATTCTCTTATGGTATTGTAAGGGAATACAAGATAAAGTACAAATGATGCATCATAACTAACTATGATGAGTGATGTACTCTTTATAAGGTCATGGAGTTATAAGATTAACTCACTAGTTCCCATTCAGAACTATCCAGAGAATTTATAACGTGAGTAATGAGGAAAAGATAGTAATATGAGCATAAGCGAAGCACATGGCGTAATAATATGATTTGAAATTAGTTTTGATGTTAAGCACACGTTGTATACTACATATTTATATCACTTAAAATGTGAAAATTTGAAAATTCGAAAATTCTAATATTATTTGTAAATGCTCTAGCTTATTAACCACAAAAACGAAAACCTGAGGTTTATTTTTAATTTGTGTTTATTAGTATTATTTACGACTATGAATGTGATACGCCAACAACTAATGTCATTTTGATTTCAAAGCTATTTGGTGTCTTGTGCAGATGCATTCAAACTGTGAAGTTATGTTTACCTTTTCTTATGATTGTATATCATATTGTTCAAAACCTCAATAAAAATTATTTAAAAAAAAAAAAAAAAAAAAAAAAAAGGTAGTATTACAAGTTGAAAGTGAAAAGGTAGTGCGTGAGCTAATTTCAGGACTTCAGATATCGCAACTATGCAAATGTCTTTTCTCCATAGACTTCTCTGGAGCTCGCTGAAGAAATGACTATTAGTTATTGCTCTCACACTAACCAGACTCTATGCTAGACCAACTGAGCTTAAAGGGACAGTCAACACCAAAATTGTTATTGTTTAAAAAGATAGATAACATCTTTACTACCCATTCCCTACCTATCTCCCTCACTTCCCATTGACTTACATTATAAACTGGGTTTCAATTTACAATGGTTTCGATTTACAACCATTCCTTCTGGAACCTAACCCCGGCGTAAATTGAGGGCTACCTGTATATATATATATATATATGTGTGTGTGTGTGTGTGTGAAGCTTTCATATAGATAATAGAAAAACAATTGAGTAATATGTCCCTAAGTTAGTATTTTACAGGGTGATATAATGTTAAAGGGACATTAAACCCCCAAAAAATGCAATTTTAAGCAGCTTTCAAATTTACTTCTATTATCTAATTTTCTGTATTCACTTGATATCTTTTGTTGAAAAACATATCTTAATAGGCTCACAAGCTGCTGATTGGTGGCTGCACACAGATTCCTCGTGTTGCTGGCTCACCCATGTGCTTTGATATTTCTTCCACAGAGAATACCTAAAGAATGAAGCAAATTATATAATAGAAGTAAATTGGAATGTTCTTTAAGATTATATTTTCTACCTGAATCATGAAAGAAAAAGTTTGGGTTTCATGTCCTTTTAAGCTCTAAATAGCAATGCCTATGAATACACTGTAACATCAAACCAATATAGTATAATGTTGCAGTATGCCGACCGATTGGAGGCTCTCATTACAACACCATACTTTATGTTATACCATACTGTATAACAAATTAAGCCATGTCATTTTCCAGCAATAAAAGTCTTCACACTTAAAGGGACCTGAAACCCAACATTTTACTTTCATGATTCAAGATCAAATTTACTTCATTATCTTGGTATCCTTTGTTGAAGGAACAGCAATGCACTACTGGGATCACATTGGGTAAGCCAATGACAAGAGGCATATATGTGCATCCACCAATCACCAGCTAGCACACATTAGTGCATTGCTCCTCCAGACCCTACCTAGGTAAGCTTTCAACAAAGAATCACAAGAAAACAAAGCAAATTAGATAATAGAAGTAAATTGGAAAGTTGTTTAAAATTCCTCTAAGGAAAAATGGATACACTAAATGTGTATTTGATTGCTGCTAGTGTACAGTGCTTTGCTATGGGGTCTCTAGTGTGCTACGTGGTTAGAGTACTATGGCATCTGTGACTAAAATGTCTTGGGCAGGCCATGATATACAGTATATGTGACTGCCTAAAGAGTTCTTTTTTTATATCTTCATTTTTTATTGAAAAGTTTTCAACAGTACAAAACAGATACAACATATCAGATAGCATTAAAGTTATTCTGTTTAGTACAAAGAAATAAAATATATAACAATTGTAACTTGATGTGAAACGCGCTGGTTAAAGGGACACTCAAGTCAAAATTAAACCTTAATGATTCAGATAGAGCATTCAATTTTAAACAAGTTTTTAGTTTACTTCCATTAACAAAATGTGCAGTCTTTTTATATTTACAATTTTTTTTAGTCACCAGCTCCTACTGAGCATGTGCAAGAATTCACAGACTATACCTACCTGGAATGCCTAAGATGCCTAACATACACCTAGATTACAAGTTGTGCGTTTGTGTTTTAACGCTGAAAAAACGGTAATTTCAGCGTTAAAACAGCACTGCAGCCATTACAATTCTTGTAGGTATAGCTATACCGCAAGCATTTTAGCCTGTAACGCAACGTCAGTCCCACACACGTAAAAATTATGTTTTTTCATGGGACTTCCATAGCGCAGCCATTACAAGTTTTGCAGTGAGGCTAAAAAACTTGCGTTCCAGCCTATACCGACAAGATCCGTTTCGCCATCTGAGAGCAGTAGTTATGAGTTTAATGCAACAAAACTGTTACATAAAACTCATAACTAAACTGTCACAAAGTACACTAACACCCATAAACTAACTATTAACCCCTAAACCGAGGCCCTCCTGCATTGCAAACACTATATTAAAGTTATTAACCCCTAATCTGCCGCTCCCGACATCGCCGCCACTAATAAAATTTATTAACCCCTATTCCGCCGCTCCCCGACATTGGCCCCCTTATAATAAAGTTATTAACCCCTAAAACACCGCCCTCCCGCATCGCAAACACTATTTAAATATTATTAACCCCTAATCTGCCGTCCGCCCACATCGCCCCCATTATACTAAAGTTATTAAGCCCTACACCGCCACCACTATATAAAATATACTAAATTAAACTATTAACCGCTAAATTGAAAGCCCCCCACATCGCAATAAACTTATTTAAACTAGTAACCCCTAAACCTAACTTTATATTAAAATTACAATTTCCCTATCTTAAAATAAATTAAAACTTACCTGTCAAACTAAAAAAAAATAAGTTTAAACTAACTACCAATTAAATAAAACTAAAATACACATTAAAAAAATCATAACACTATTCTAAAAATTACAAAGTATCTAATTACAAAAATAAAAAATACTAAATTACAAAAATTAACTAACTCTAAATTACGAAAAATAACAAACGAAATTATCAAAAATAAAAAAGAATTAAACCTAATCTAATAGCCCTATAAAAATAAAAAAGCCCACCCAAAATAAAAAAAAAACCCTAGCCTACAATAAATTACAAATAGCCCTTAAAAGGGCTTTTTGTAGGGCATTGCCCTAAGTTAAAGGGACACTGAACTCAAATTTTTTCTTTCGTGATTCAGATAGAGCATGCAATTTTAAGCAACTTTCTAATTTACTCATATTATCAAATTCTCTTCGTTCTCTTGCTATCTTTATTTGAAAAAGAAGGCATCTAAGCTTTTTTATTGGTTCAGTGCTCTGGACAGCACTTTTTTTATTGGTGGATGAATTTATCCACCAATCAGCAAGAACAACCCAGGTTGTTCACCAAAAATGGGTTGCATCTAAACTTACATTCTTGCATTTCAAATAAAGATACCAAGAGAATGAAGAAAATTTGATAATAGGAGTAAATTAGAAAGTTGCTTAAAATTGCATGCTCTATCTGAATCACGAAAGAAAAAATTTGGGTTCAGTGTCCCTTTAAACAGCTCTTTTACCTGTAAAAAAATACAAAAACCCCTCCCAACAGTAAAACCAACCAACCCCCCAAAATAAAAAAAACGAACTCTAACAAAAACCTAAGCTACCCATTGCCCTGAAAAGGGCTTTTGTATGGGCATTGCCCTTAAAAGGGCATTTAGCTCTTTTGCATTACCCTGAAAAGGGCATTTAGCTCTTTAACGAATAGCCCAAACCCTAAACTAAAAAAAAAAACCACCCAAAAAACCTTAAAAAATTCTAACCCTAACCCCCGAAGATCCACTCACAGTTTCTGAAGTCCCGCTTGAAGGATCTTCATCCTGGCAACTCCATCTTCATCCAGGTGGGCTAAATGCCCTTTTAAGGGAAATGCCCATACAAATGCCCTTTTCAAGTCAATGTAGCTTAGGTTTTTGTTAGAGTTAGGTTTTTTTTACAGGTAAAAGCGCTGTTTAACTTAGGGCAATGCCCTACAAAAGGCCCTTTTAAGGGCTATTTAAAGTTTATTGTAGGCTAGAGTTTTTTTATTTTGGGTGGGCTTTTTTATTTTTATAGGGCTATTAGATTAGGTGTAATTCTTTATCTTTTATAATTTCGTTTGTTATTTTGTGTAATGTATTTTTTTCGTTTGGGGTGTGTTTTTATTTTTAGATTAGGGCTTGGGCATTTCATAAAAGAGCTTAATGCCCTTTTAGGGCAGGAAAAAGAGCTAAATGCCCTTTTAAGGACAATGCCCATACAAATGCCCTTTTTAGGGCAATGGATAGATTAGGTTTTACTTTATTTTTATTTTCTGGGTTTGGGGGGTGGGGGTTGTATACTGTTACTATTGTATACTGTTGTATAAGTAGGTGAATCTTATTGGGAAAAGTAAATTTTTCAAGATATGCCAATTGAGTATGATGTAATTTACATTGATATAATATGTATACTTTTTCATTTTTGTTAATGGTATTCCACAAGGTATTTGTATTCTTGATCATCTTTCGTTTGTGGTGTCACCACCAAATTTTGTTACTTTATCTATCCATTTCTTTTTTTAATTTATTTTCTCAATTTTATTGCTGTAAAAATATCACAATAAAAAGATTTAAAAAAAAAAGAATAGGAATATTTTTTATTGTTTTAGATAATTTCGTTTGTTATTTTTGGTAATGGTATTTTTTATTTTTGGTAATTTTAGTGTTTTTTATTTTTTGTAATGTTAGGTTTTAGTGTAAGGCAGCTTAGGTTTTATTTCACAGGTAAGTTTGTATTTATTTTAACTAGGTAGTTAGTAAATAGTTCATAACTATTTACTAACAAACTTACCTGTGATTAGTTATATTGTAGCTAGCTTAGGTTTTATTTCACAGGTAAGTATGTATTTAGTTTTAACTAGGTATTATTTAGTTAATAATTGTAACTGTAATTTTGCTCTATTTTAATTATGTTAAAGTTAGGGGGTGTTAGGTTTAGGGTTACATTAGGGTTAGGTTTAGGGGTTAATATAGTTTAATTTAGGTTGTTGCGATGTGGGGGGCTGGCGGTTTAAGGGTTATTAGGTTTATTTAGTGATAGTGATGTGGGAGGCAAGAGGTTTAGGGGTTAATAACTTTATTTAGTAGCGGCAATGTCGGGGAACTGCGGAATAGGGGTTTATAGATTTATTATAGTGTGGGCGATGTTGGGGTGCATGGGAATAGGGGTTAATAACTTTAGTATAGTGGCAGCGATATTGGGAGCGGCAGATTAGGGGTTAATAACATTATGTAGGTGTCGGCAATGTCGGGGGCAGCAGATTAGGGGTGTTTAGACTCGGGGTTTATGTTAGGGTGTTAGGTTTAAACGTAATTTTTTTTCTCCCCATAGACATCAATAGGGTTACGTTATGGAGCTTTTCTTTCCGCGATCACAGGTGGTTTTTTTTTCTGACCCGCTCTCCCCATTGATGTCTATGGGGAAAGAGTGCACGAGTACGTCAAAACAGCGATTGGATTGTGTGCGGTATGGAGCTCAACGCAACCATATTGCACGAACAAGCCGGCTATTTGAAAACTTGTAATGGCTGCGCTATAGAGGGTTAAATAACGCAACTTTTGTTGCGTTCGTTAATTTCCCTATGGTGTGCATAACTCGTAATATAGGTGTTGTATCCTGGAGAGAAATAGCTAGTAATACCATGATGTAGTAATATTAAGATATGGTAGAGTAGTGGGAAGGAAGTGGGAAGGAAGATAAGAAAGAAAAAGAAGAGAGGGAGGGGAGCTAGAGTGGAGAAATATGCTCATCACTCACCCAATACCCCTAAAGGGACAGTATACACCAATTTTCATTTAACTGCATATAATAGACACCACTATAAAGAATTGCACGGAGCAGTGCGCGCCTCCATAGGCTCCAATGGGAGCCTCGTTCTCATGCTGTCATACATGGCCTGAGAACTAGCGCAGCGAAGGGGGTAAGTTGCGGAAAATTGTAAATATATATGTATATGCTTATATACATATATATATTTACAGGGAACACACAGTTCTCATAGACTGCAATGTAAAGGCACTTTTCACTACCGTTTTTTTTCGAACACCCCACACCCGCCAACTTTAACTCCTTATAACTGCCTAGTGCTGTTATTTTTTTTTAAATAAAAAAATGCTACTATTTTTTGTTTTTAAAAAAAAAGCATAACACACTGTATTTTGGGGGCAATTGGGGCACAGTTAAAAAATTAACCAGAGGTCTGACCTCTGGTTAATTTTTCAAGCGCTAATTGCTACCGCAAGCTCGCTGGTAATGGCTGGTTATTTATCGCGCACTCGCAAATGGGCGAATTTGCCTGTTTGAGGGCGCGCAAAAAATTATCTAGCCCTATATGGGTGGGCTTATCTTGTTTAGGAATAAGTGAAATATGGGCCTCTAGACTTTCAATAGGGAAGCATCCATCTTGATCAATCTGTTGAAAAGAAGACAGTAACTGTGGGGCTAATATGTCTTTATATAAATTATAGTGCTGGGCCTGGGCTTTTGTTAGGTGGCAGATCATCAATTGCATCGATCATTTATCTAAGGGGAATGGGTGCGTCTAATGATTCTATGTCATGCCTGTACAATTTAGGTCTATGGTTTGTAGGTATTGTTCAATAGATCGGCTGGTTAGAGGAAGGTCAATTATAAAGTTGGCTATAAAAGCCCCGAAATGAGTATGCAATTGACTTAGGGTCTTACTTACACTTACTCCTTGCAGATTGGTAACGTGAAATATATGCCCCTGCTAAAAGTGTCCCTGCTTTATCCTCTCCATGAAAATATATCTTCTTTAGATAAAGTGCTCTTTATCAAGTCTCTTTATGTATAGGTGTTTTGAGTGATTCTCTGGCTTTGGATAAGAGGATACAAAGATCCTTTCTCTGGGGGTTTTTTTATGTACTAATTCTACTTTCTTTAAATCTTTCAAGAGTTCTTTATATTTAGAAAGAAAGCATTTTTTTGGTACGCCTTCTGTTTAATCTGCTCTCCTCTTAGAACAGCCTTATGGCTAACCACACTGTAGTGGGGCAGATTGAATCAGTAATATTAATTTGAAAATATTCTGTGATAGTGCAGAGAATATGAACTATAATGAGGGGATCATGTAAAGTTGCTTCATCAAGCCGTCATACAAATGATTGTAGTGGGGTTGGGGACCATGCTAGTTCTAGGGAAATAGAAGAGTGATCGAACCATGAGATAGGGTAAATATCTAAATCTTTTGCAAGTGGAAGGCTATTGTAGTCTAGAAACCTATAATTAAAATGTGAATAAGATTGTTTAGGACATAAGAAAAAGGTATAGTTACGCAACGTAGGATGGTAAAAAATAAAATTCCTGGTCCTTTTTGGGATGGAACTTCGATTGTGGGAACAATCAATCGTGGGTATTAACGCCACGTTGAGGTCCCCTCCCAACACCAAGGTCCCCTTTTCTGTTTCAAGTATTTCATTACAGATTCTAGTAACAAATTAGGATTGTGCATTATTTGGAATAGATGTTAACCAGGGCAATTGGACGGTAAAACAGGATTATCGTTGTGTCTCTCTGTAGTTGAAACTGGGTATGTCTATGTATTAGTATCCCCACCCTATGAATTTTCTTTATATGTGAGTTAAGATAGTTCTGTGGGTAGTCTTGTGTATTTAAGTTGGGTTCTTTACCTCTAGGGAAGTGTGTTTCCTGTAGAAAAATGATGTATCCCTGTAGCTTCTTAAACTGATTTAGAGCAATGGATCGCTTTGTTGGGGAATTGAATCCCTTGCCGCCCCCTGGTCTATATTATTGGTGCTGTTTGTTGGTTCCTTGTGTTGCCACAATAAACATGACCTGCGGGTTTTATAACCAAGAAGTTGTGTCATTAGAAACAATACGCTACTTCGTATCATGTCCGCTCGCACATTGATAAATATGCCCATTTGTCTTTATAAAATGATAAACTTTTACTTAAGATGGTTAATATTGTACCAAATCTATGCCACATACACCCATTATTTGAATGTCTTAAAATTAAAAAAGGTTTAATATTGCGTATATACAGAATCTTACAAACTACATTAGAAGAGGAATTAGTCAAAGAGTATACCATCAGATGGGATAAACTGTCCCCTCTTTTTTAGTTTGGACTCCAAAATCCATAAAAGCTTTGGGATTAACTAGCTCAGCTAAATTTAGAGAGTCCCAATTTAGGATTATACAATTTGACTATATTACTCGGAGGAGAGCACAAATATGGAAGTTACAAACTGAGAATGCATATCGGAAATGTAAAGAAGCAGATCCTAACATCCTGCACTTATTAGCCATATGCCCAAAACTCCCACTACTCCGACACCAAGTTGAATTCTTATTTTAACTAGTCTTAAAGGAAAAAATTAAAATAACAGAAGAAAACATCCTATTTTTAAATAAAGCACCGGATTGGGGGACCAAGCATAAATTAATTCAATGAGGAATTGTGTTAGTTAGATCACTTTTCTTTAACAACTGGATAAATAATAAAATCCCCTCAATATAATCAATTAAAGACCGGTTGGCCAGACAGGCTATGTCCGAGGCACTTGATACTAAATTTTATAAATTCAATGGGATTAAGAATTATAAGAAGGTACAGTTGTGCTCATAAGTTTACATACCCTGGCAGAATTTATGATTTCTTGGCCATTTTTCAGATAATATGAATGATAGCACAACATTTTTTCTTTCACTCATGGTTAGTGTTTGGCTGAAGCCATTTATTATCAATCAACTGTGTTTACTCTTTTTAAATCATAATGACAACAGAAACTACTCAAATGACCCTGATCAAAAGTTTACATACCGTGGTAAATTTGGCCTGATAACATGCACACAAGTTGACACAAAGGAGTTTGAATGGCTATTAAAGGTAACCATCCTCACCTGTGATCTGTTTGCTTGTAATTAGTGTGTGTGTATAAAAGGTCAATGAGTTTCTGGACTCCTGACAGACCCTTGCATCTTTCATCCAGTGCTGCACTGACGTTTCTGGATTCTGAGTCATGGGGAAAGCAAAATAATTGTCAAAGGATCTGTGGGAAAAGGTAGTTGAACTGTATAAAACAGGAAAGGGATATAAAAAGATATCCAATGATTTGAGAATGCAAATCAGCAGTGTTCAAACTCTAATAAAGAAGTGGAAAATGAGGGTTTCTGTTGAAACCAAACCACGGTCAGGTAGACCAACTAAAATTTCAGCCACAACTGCCAGAAAAATTGTTTGGGATGCAAAGACAAACCCACAAATAACTTCAGGTGAAATACAGGACATGTACAGCACTTGAAGAAAGATGGGCTGCATGGTCAAGTTACCAGAAGAAAGCTATTACTACGCAAATGCCACAAAGTATCCCGCTTACAATACGCCAAACAGCACAGAGACAAGCCACAAAGCTTCTGGCACAAAGTAATTTGGAGTGATGAGACAAAAATTGAGCTTTTTGGCTACAACCATAAAAGCTACATTTGGAGAGGAGTCAACACGGCCTATGATGAAAGGTACACCATTCCTACTGTAAAACACAGAGGTGGATCGCTGATGTTTTGGGGATGTGTGAGCTACAAAGGCACCGGAAATTTGGTCAGAATTGATGGCAAGATAAATGCAGTATGTTATCAAACAGAATGCCTCATTTTGCACTTCTTGGTTAGAGTTTGAACACTGCTGATTTGCATTCTCAATTCCTTGTATATCTTTTTATATCCCTTTTCTGTTTTTTACAATTCAACTACCTTTTTCCCACAGATCCTTTGACAATTCTTTTTCTTTTCCCCATGACTCAGAATCCAGAAACGTCAGTGCAGCACTGGATGAAAGATGCAAGGGTCTGTCAGGAGTCCAGAAACTCATTGACCTTTTAAACACACACACTAATTACAAGAAAACAGATCACAGGTGAGGATGGTTACCTTTAATAGCCATTCAAACCCCTTTGTGTCAACTTGTGTGCATGTTATAAGGCCAAAATCACCAGGGTATGTAAACTTTTTCTCAGGGTCATTTGGGTAGTTTCTGTTGTCATTATGTTTTAAAAAAAGTAAACACAGTTGATTGATAATAAATGGCTTCAGCCAAACACTAACCATGAGTGAAAGAAAAGTTTTTGTGTTATCATTCATATTCTCTGAAAAATGGCCAATAAATAATAAATTCTGCCAGGGTATGTAAACTTATGAGCACAACTGTATGGAGGAACTTCATTGAGTACATGGGGACTGATTTTCAGTTAAGGATAAATCAAATTTTACCAGTAGTGGATCTTGATTGTGACGGATGAGAGATAGGAGAGGAAGGAAAAGGGGTGAAAGAGGGAGGAAGGCGAAGAGGGAGGGAGAAGAGAAAGAGAAAAGAGGGGGTAAATTTCTATTTTTGTCTTCATCCAGTTGTAGCTGGGCCCGGGGTGGTGGTGCACTTGGTTATGGGTAAACTTAAGATTCTTTAATTTATTGTGTTGACAACTGTATTATTAAGAACTTGTTTATTAGAGGCATAGTCATATTGCCTCTTGGTACTTTTAAGCTATGTAAAGAAAATTGCACAAAAGTGAAAGAATATTTTTTACTCTGTATTTTATACATTTATTTTCCAATAAAAATAAAAATACAAACTAGGATAAGTATTGTATAGATATAGCGTAAGAATGCATAGGTAATGTAAAAACCTCACACCAAGTAAAAAGGGCCAGGAGAATTCAGGGAGTAGCACCTAACTCCTCATGTAAAATAGTGAGTGAGAAGATTTATGAATGCATAAAACTCAGTGTTTCATAATACAAACGCTAAAACTAAACGTTCAATGCCAGATTAGTTCTTTTCTGGTCTTTTAGAGGTTGCTCCATCTATAGGCGTGGATTTTCTGGATCTCTTTCTTGTGACCTTTGTCCACTGGGCTCTTTGTGGTTTGTGCGGCCGGAAGTCTTCGCTATTGGGCCTATAGAGTACCGTGGCTTATGTAAGATGACATGAGCGTCTGTTATCCTGTGGTTATAGACTGCACTGGAGTCTACAGCTGTAAGGGGCTGCTGTGCCTGTGTCTATAGTGACCTATGGTGTCTATGCATTTGCACACAGTTATTTCTGCAGAAATGTGAAGATTCACAGCACATCTGACTATATGTTGTAGTATGGTTCTTTCTTTGGTAACATTTAACAGAGGACTGTGCCAGGTTCAGATGCTGCAGGCATTGCAGGCTCAGACAGTGAGACAGCTGAAATGGATTCTATTACAAAAGATGGAATTTTAATATTTGCATTTACAGTAAAAGTTGCAGGTTTCTGTTTGTGCTCCAAGCTGTACAGCATCCAAGTAAATCAGCATAAACTAACACGAAAACACCTGTCCTGAATGGGATCTACTCCAGGATAACTCATCCATTCGTGCCTTAGAGATTTGCAGCATGTTACTACCAAAGCCATAGCATGGATGTGTCTGCAGACCATTACTACCTTGTCCTACAACCTGACAGATCTGCAGAGCATTAGTACCTAGTCCAGATATCTGACGGAGCTACAGACCATTAATACCTAGTCCAGAAACTTGATGGATCTGCAGAACATTACAACATAGTCCATAAACTTGATGGCTCTGCAGAGTATTACTACCTAGTCCAGAAACATGACAGATCAGCAGAGCATTAGTACCTAGTCCAGATATCTGACAGACCTACAGACTATTAATACCTAGTCCAGAAACCTGATGGTTCTTTAGAACATTGTGACTTTGTCCAGAAACTTGACAGCTATGCAGAGTATTACTACCCTGTCCGGAAACCTGATCGATCTGTAGAGCATTGCCTTAGTACCTAGTCCTGATACCTGTTGGACCTACAGATCATTACTACCTAGTCCAGAAGCTTGACGGACGTGCAGAGCATTATTACCTGTTCCAGAAACCTGACGGATCTGCAGATCATTACTACCTAGTCCAGCCCTACAGAATTTTGCGTCACTATATAAATAAATTATAACAATAATACCCAGTCCAGAAACCTGATGGATCTGCAGAGCATTATATATTCTTTAAAAAAAAATTCACAGTTTTACGTTACACAAAATATATTTAAAAAAAGCATTCAGCTATAATATAGAGCAATGCAGCCACTGCAGAAATGTATAGCTCTTGCTTTGTATTATGCACCCTAACCTGTTGTACATTATACAGCTGTAAAAAATAGGCAATATCACTGATCTGTGAGTGTGCACAGCCTCTGTCACAAGCTGTGAGAATACCTGAGCTCCAAGATGGCGGCCCCCTGTACAAAGAGGCTGCAAATCAGATTTAGCTTTTTGGCCTTTCTAGGTGTCTGACAAAGCACAATTTTTTCACAAAATCAAGAGGTATTTTATGTCCCTTTAATTCTAGTTCTACAGTATGTCACTTAAATGTGTCCTTTCTTTTCATTTGTAGGAGATTTAGGTTAAAATTATACATTGATACCATGGGGTGTAGTTATCAAGCCGTCAACCTCAAATACGCTGGAATTCCGCAGCGTATTTGTGGCAAGGCTGACTCGCCTTAGTTATCAAAGGCTAGAGACCGGCAAAAGTAGAATTTTGTGACGTAAACTTCGATCCGCCGGACTCAGTCCGACACAGATCGATTCTTACGTCACTACAGATGTTCCGCACACAAGTGCGGCACTATCTGACTACTTTTGCTAGTTATCAAAAAACTAGCAGGTACGCTCGGCACTTTTCCGGCCCAGCGTACCTGGTTTTCAAACCGCCACCCTGGAGGCGGCGGATCCCATAGGAATCAATGGGAGTCTGACCATAGCGAAAGTACAAGTTCGCTGCTGACAGACATCCCATTCATTCCTATGGGAGCTGTCTGCACCTAACACCCAAACATGTACCCCGAGTCTAAACACCACTAATCTGTCCCCCCTACACCGCCGCAACTAAATAAAGTTATTACCCCCTAAACCGCCGCTCCCGGAGCCCACCGACACTATAATAAATATGTTAACCCCTAAACCGCCGCTCCTGGAGCCCACCGCAAGCTACTCTATACATATTAACCCCTAAGCTGCCGCTCCCGGAGCCCACTGCCACCTACATTATACCTAGTAACCCCTATCCTGCCCCCCCTATACCGCCGCCCTCTATAATAAATTTATTAACCCCTATCCTGCCCCCCCTACACCGTCGCCACCTATAATAAATTTATTAACCCCTATCCTGCCCCCCCTACACCGTCGCCACCTATAATAAATTTATTAACCCCTATCCTGCCCCCCACTACACCGCTGCCACTGTAATAAAATTATTAACCCCTAAACCTAAGTCTAACACTAACCCTAACACCCCCCTAACTTAAATATTAATTAAATAAATCTAAATCATATTTCTATTATTAACTAAATTAATCCTATTTAAAACTAAATACTTACCTTTAAAATAAACCCTAATATAGCTACAATATAAATAATAATTATATTGTAGCTATCTTATGATTTATTTTTATTTTACAGGTACCTTTCAATTTATTTTAACTAGGTACAATAGCTATAAAATAGTTATTAACTATTTAATAGCTTACCTAGCTAAAATAAAGAGAAATTTACCTGTAAAATAAAAACTAACCTAAGTTACAATTACACCTAACACTACACTATACTTTAATAAATTATTCCTATTTAAAACTAAATACTTACCTGTAAAATAAACCCTAAGATAGCTACAATATAATTAATAATTACATTGTAGCTATCTTAGGATTTATATTTATTTTACAGGTAACTTTGTATTTATTTTAGCTAGTTAGAATAGTTATTAAATAGTTATTAACTATTTAATAACTACCTAGCTAAAAGAAATACAAAAACATAATTTATGTAAGAACTTACCTGATAAATTCATTTCTTTCATATTAACAAGAGTCCATGAGCTAGTGACGTATGGGATATACATTCCTACCAGGAGGGGCAAAGTTTCCCAAACCTTAAAATGCCTATAAATACACCCCTCACCACACCCACAAATCAGTTTAACGAATAGCCAAGAAGTGGGGTGATAAGAAAAAGTGCGAAGCATATAAAATAAGGAATTGGAATAATTGTGCTTTATACAAAAAAATCATAACCACCACAAAAAAGGGTGGGCCTCATGGACTCTTGTTAATATGAAAGAAATGAATTTATCAGGTAAGTTCTTACATAAATTATGTTTTCTTTCATGTAATTAACAAGAGTCCATGAGCTAGTGACGTATGGGATAATGACTACCCAAGATGTGGATCTTTCCACACAAGAGTCACTAGAGAGGGAGGGATAAAATAAAGACAGCCAATTCCTGCTGAAAATAATCCACACCCAAAATAAAGTTTAACAAAAAACATAAGCAGAAGATTCAAACTGAAACCGCTGCCTGAAGAACTTTTCTACCAAAAACTGCTTCAGAAGAAGAAAATACATCAAAATGGTAGAATTTAGTAAAAGTATGCAAAGAAGACCAAGTTGCTGCTTTGCAGATCTGGTCAACCGAAGCTTCATTCCTAAACGCCCAGGAAGTAGATACTGACCTAGTAGAATGAGCTGTAATTCTTTGAGGCGGAGTTTTACCCGACTCAACATAGGCAAGATGAATTAAAGATTTCAACCAAGATGCCAAAGAAATGGCAGAAGCTTTCTGGCCTTTCCTAGAACCGGAAAAGATAACAAATAGACTAGAAGTCTTACGGAAAGATTTCGTAGCTTCAACATAATATTTCAAAGCTCTAACAACATCCAAAGAATGCAATGATTTCTCCTTAGAATTCTTAGGATTAGGACATAATGAAGGAACCACAATTTCTCTACTAATGTTGTTGGAATTCACAACTTTAGGTAAAAATTCAAAAGAAGTTCGCAACACCGCCTTATCCTGATGAAAAATCAGAAAAGGAGACTCACACGAAAGAGCAGATAATTCAGAAACTCTTCTAGCAGAAGAGATGGCCAAAAGGAACAAAACTTTCCAAGAAAGTAATTTAATGTCCAATGAATGCATAGGTTCAAACGGAGGAGCTTGAAGAGCTCCCAGAACCAAATTCAAACTCCAAAGAGGAGAAATTGACTTAATGACAGGTTTTATACGAACCAAAGCTTGTACAAAACAATGAATATCAGGAAGAATAGCAATCTTTCTGTGAAAAAGAACAGAAAGAGCAGAGATTTGTCCTTTCAAAGAACTTGCGGACAAACCCTTATTCCAAACCATCCTGAAGAAATTGTAAAATTCTCGGTATTCTAAAAGAATGCCAAGAAAAATGATGAGAAAGACACCATGAAATATAAGTCTTCCAGACTCTATAATATATCTCTCGAGATACAGATTTACGAGCCTGTAACATAGTATTAATCACGGAGTCAGAGAAACCTCTATGACCAAGAATCAAGCGTTCAATCTCCATACCTTTAAATTTAAGGATTTCAGATCCGGATGGAAAAAAGGACCTTGTGACAGAAGGTCTGGTCTTAACGGAAGAGTCCATGGCTGGCAAGATGCCATCCGGACAAGATCCGCATACCAAAACCTGTGAGGCCATGCCGGAGCTATTAGCAGAACAAACGAGCATTCCCTCAGAATCTTGGAGATTACTCTTGGAAGAAGAACTAGAGGCGGAAAGATATAGGCAGGATGATACTTCCAAGGAAGTGATAATGCATCCACTGCCTCCGCCTGAGGATCCCGGGATCTGGACAGATACCTGGGAAGTTTCTTGTTTAGATGAGAGGCCATCAGATCTATCTCTGGAAGCCCCCACAATTGAACAATCTGAAGAAATACCTCTGGGTGAAGAGACCATTCGCCCGGATGCAACGTTTGGCGACTGAGATAATCCGCTTCCCAATTGTCTACACCTGGGATATGAACCGCAGAGATTAGACAGGAGCTGGATTCCGCCCAAACCAAAATTCGAGATACTTCTTTCATAGCCAGAGGACTGTGAGTCCCTCCTTGATGATTGATGTATGCCACAGTTGTGACATTGTCTGTCTGAAAACAAATGAACGATTCTCTCTTCAGAAGAGGCCAAAACTGAAGAGCTCTGAAAATTGCACGGAGTTCCAAAATATTGATCGGTAATCTCACCTCCTGAGATTCCCAAACTCCTTGTGCCGTCAGAGATCCCCACACAGCTCCCCAACCTGTGAGACTTGCATCTGTTGAAATTACAGTCCAGGTCGGAAGAACAAAAGAAGCCCCCTGAATTAAACGATGGTGATTTGTCCACCACGTTAGAGAGTGTCGAACAATCGGTTTTAAAGATATTAATTGAGATATCTTCGTGTAATCCCTGCACCATTGGTTCAGCATACAGAGCTGAAGAGGTCGCATGTGAAAACGAGCAAAGGGGATCGCGTCCGATGCAGCAGTCATAAGACCTAGAATTTCCATGCATAAGGCTACCGAAGGGAATGATTGTGACTGAAGGTTTCGACAAGCTGTAATCAATTTTAGACGTCTCTTGTCTGATAAAGACAGAGTCATGGACACTGAATCTATCTGGAAACCCAGAAAGGTTACCCTTGTTTGAGGAATCAAAGAACTTTTTGGTAAATTGATCCTCCAACCATGATCTTGAAGAAACAACACAAGTCGATTCGTATGAGACTCTGCTAAATGTAAAGACGGAGCAAGTACCAAGATATCGTCCAAATAAGGAAATACCACAATACCCTGTTCTCTGATTACAGACAGAAGGGCACCGAGAATCTTTGTGAAAATTCTTGGAGCTGTAGCAAGGCCAAACGGTAGAGCCACAAATTGGTAATGCTTGTCTAGAAAAGAGAATCTCAGGAACTGATAATGATCTGGATGAATCGGAATATGCAGATATGCATCCTGTAAATCTATTGTGGACATATAATTCCCTTGCTGAACAAAAGGCAATATAGTCCTTACAGTTACCATCTTGAACGTTGGTATCCTTACATAACGATTCAATAATTTTAGATCCAGAACTGGTCTGAAGGAATTCTCCTTCTTTGGTACAATGAAGAGATTTGAATAAAACCCCATCCCCTGTTCCGGAACTGGAACTGGCATAATTACTCCAGCCAACTCTAGATCTGAAACACAATTCAGAAATGCTTGAGCTTTCACTGGATTTACTGGGACATGGGAAAGAAAAAATCTCTTTGCAGGAGGTCTCATCTTGAAACCAATTCTGTACCCTTCTGAAACAATGTTCTGAATCCAAAGATTGTGAACAGATTTGATCCAAATTTCTTTGAAAAAACGTAACCTGCCCCCTACCAGCTGAACTGGAATGAGGGCCGTACCTTCATGTGAACTTAGAAGCAGGCTTTGCCTTTCTAGCAGGCTTGGATTTATTCCAGACTGGAGATGGTTTCCAAACTGAAACTGCTCCTGAGGACGAAGGATCAGGCTTTTGTTCTTTGTTGAAACGAAAGGAACGAAAACGATTGTTAGCCCTGTTTTTACCTTTAGATTTTTTATCCTGTGGTAAAAAAGTTCCTTTCCCACCAGTAACAGTTGAAATAATAGAATCCAACTGAGAACCAAATAATTTGTTTCCCTGGAAAGAAATGGAAAGTAAAGTTGATTTAGAAGCCATATCAGCATTCCAAGTCTTAAGCCATAAAGCTCTTCTGGCTAAGATAGCCAGAGACATAAATCTAACATCAACTCTAATAATATCAAAAATGGCATCACAGATGAAATTATTAGCATGCTGGAGAAGAACAATAATATCATG
The DNA here is from genome assembly GCF_027579735.1 of Bombina bombina. Classification (NCBI taxonomy): domain Eukaryota; kingdom Metazoa; phylum Chordata; class Amphibia; order Anura; family Bombinatoridae; genus Bombina; species Bombina bombina. Next base: position 29,816,479 of record NC_069506.1, on the reverse strand, counting down.
AGAATCACGATTTGTTACTTGTTGCGCTAGAGTTTCCAACCAAAAAGTTGAAGCTGCAGCAACATCAGCCAATGATATAGCAGGTCTAAGAAGATTACCTGAACATAGATAAGCTTTTCTTAGAAAAGATTCAATTTTTCTATCTAAAGGATCCTTAAACGAGGTACCATCTGACGTAGGAATGGTAGTACGTTTAGCAAGGGTAGAAATAGCCCCATCAACTTTAGGGATTTTGTCCCAAAATTCTAACCTGTCAGGCGGAACAGGATATAATTGCTTAAAACGTTTAGAAGGAGTAAATGAATTACCCAATTTATCCCATTCCTTAGCAATTACTGCAGAAATAGCATTAGGAACAGGAAAGACTTCTGGAATAACCGCAGGAGCTTTAAAAACCTTATCCAAACGTATAGAATTAGTATCAAGAGGACTAGAATCCTCTATTTCTAAAGCAATTAGTACTTCTTTAAGTAAAGAGCGAATAAATTCCATCTTAAATAAATATGAAGATTTATCAGCATCAATCTCTGAGACAGAATCCTCTGAACTAGAAGAGTCCAAAGAATCAGAATGATGGTGTTCATTTAAAAATTCATCTGTAGAGAGAGAAGATTTAAAAGACTTTCTACGTTTACTAGAAGGAGAAATAACAGACAAAGCCTTCTTTATGGATTCAGAAACAAAATCTCTTATGTTATCAGGAACATTCTGCACCTTAGATGTTGAGGGAACTGCAACAGGCAATGGTACATCACTAAAGGAAATATTATCTGCTTTAACAAGTTTGTCATGACAATTAATACAAACAACAGCTGGAGAAATAGCTACCAAAAGTTTACAGCAGATACACTTAGCTTTGGTAGATCCAGCAGGCAGTGGTTTTCCTGTAGTATCTTCTGGCTCAGATGCAACGTGAGACATCTTGCAATATGTAAGAGAAAAAACAACATATAAAGCAAAATAAATCAAATTCCTTATAAGACAGTTTCAGGAAAGGGAAAAAAATGCCAAACATCAAGCTTCTAGCAACCAGAAGCAAATGAAAATGAGACTGAAATAATGTGGAGACAAAAGCGACGCCCATATTTTTTAGCGCCAAATAAGACGCCCACATTATTTGGCGCCTAAATGCTTTTGGCGCCAAAAATGACGCCACATCCGGAACGCCGACATTTTTGGCGCAAAATAACGTCAAAAAATGACGCAACTTCCGGCGACACGTATGACGCCGGAAACGGAAATGAATTTTTTCGCCAAAAAAATCCGCGCCAAAAATGACGCAATAAAATGAAGCATTTTCAGCCCCCGCGAGCCTAACAGCCCACAGGGAAAAAAGTCAAATTTTTGAGGTAAGACAAAATATGATAATTTAAAGCATAATCCCAAATATGAAACTGACTGTCTGGAAATAAGGAAAGTTGAACATTCTGAGTCAAGGCAAATAAATGTTTGAATACATATATTTAGAACTTTATAAATAAAGTGCCCCACCATAGCTTAGAGTGTCACAGAAAATAAGACTTACTTACCCCAGGACACTCATCTACATGTTTGTAGAAAGCCAAACCAGTACTGAAACGAGAATCAGTAGAGGAAATGGTAAATATAAGAGTATATCGTCGATCTGAAAAGAGAGGTAAGAGATGAATCTCTACGACCGATAACAGAGAACCTTATGAAATAGACCCCGTAGAAGGAGATCACTGCATTCAATAGGCAATACTCTCCTCACATCCCTCTGACATTCACTGCACGCTGAGAGGAAAACCGGGCTCCAACTTGCTGCGGAGCGCATATCAACGTAGAATCTAGCACAAACTTACTTCACCACCTCCCTTGGAGGCAAAGTTTGTAAAACTGATTTGTGGGTGTGGTGAGGGGTGTATTTATAGGCATTTTAAGGTTTGGGAAACTTTGCCCCTCCTGGTAGGAATGTATATCCCATACGTCACTAGCTCATGGACTCTTGTTAATTACATGAAAGAAATTACTTTTTGTATTTCGGGGTTTAGGGGTTAATACATTTATAAGAGTTGCGGCGGGGTCTAGGAGCGGCGGTTTAGGGGTTAATACATTTATCAGAGTTGCGGCAGGGTCTAGGAGCGGCGGTTTAGGGGTTAGTAACTTTATTTAGTTGCGGGGGGCTCCGGGGGCGCCGGTATAGGGGTTAGAACAGTGTAGTTTAGTGTGAGTGCTTAGTGACAGGCTAGCAAGAAAGCTGTCAAACAGCCGAAGAGCAGCGAGATCGGATGAGTGATAACTCTCACAGTCCGCTGCTCATCGCCCTGCGGCTTTTTGACAGCTTTACTTGATAACTTAGGCAAATTTTTTCAGGTCCGCGGCGGCGATGTGAGGCGAGCTTAGGCGGGCGTATTGGGCCGGCGAAGGCAGGAAAGTTGACACGTTGATAACTACCCCCCCCAGATCTCACTGGAAACGTTTGGGTCCTTTTTCCTTTGTGCAGAATGAGGACATTCTACTGGGATTCCACTGAATCATATACATATTACTTTTCTACATACAGCTTATTTAGGGCTAGATTACAAGTGGAGTGCTAAATTATCGTGCGCCTGCAAATGGGCAAATTTTCCTGTTTGCAGGCATGCAATAAATAACTAGCCATTACAAGTGGCTGGTTATTACTACCGCAAGCTTACGGTAGCAATTAGCACTTATAAAAATTAACCAGAGATCAGATCTCTGGTTAGTTTTATAAATGTGCCCCAAATGCCCCCAAAATAGAGGGCATTAGCAACGTAGCATTTTTTGAAAAATAAAAAACAACTGCACTGGGCAGTTTTGTGGCTTTAAGGTTGGCGTTGTGGGGTGTGAAAAGTGCCTTTACATTGTGCTCTATGGGAACTGTGTGTTCCCAGTAAATATATATGTATATGCTTATATACATATATATTTATGTGTTACTATGTGTATAAACATGTATAAACACATAAATATATGTATATAAGCATATACATATATAAATTCTGCAATTGCTATGCTACTTACCCCTTCAATGTGCTTAGGTTCTGTGCCGTCTCTGACGGCATCAGAACATGACTCCCATTGGAGCCTATGGAAGCACACACTCGTGAGCACAATGATTCCTACCAATGCGAACGTGAGCTCGCGTTCACATTGAGCTTAACTTGTAATACCAGTGCAGATTAGTGTGCGCTGGTATTACAAAGTGGAGCGCTAATATTATATATATATATTTAGCACTCAACTTGTAATCTAAGCCTTATAGTTTATCACATTGTTATTTGACACTTTTTTATTTTTTTGGTTTTCATGATTCACATTGTTGGAATAGGTTCAGGCTGGGAACAGATGGTATAATGAATCTGGAAAAGCATTAAGCCCAGATAGACTGTCTCGATTTCAACTGGCATTGTTTAACCAAATATTTCAAGATTTTAGTGAGAAAAATAAATAGTGGTGTTTCCACAAGATGCATCAGTTTTTCTGAATCCAACTGTATGGCCAAATATGTTCAGTTTACTACCAAATAATTAAGGGACATTATTATCCCTTTAATACTTACTATATTTATAAGCTTTACATTGTAGCTTCCAAAGCTGTATACATGGCAAAATGAGCACTCTGTGTCTAGCCTAACGGAGTGGGCGGTGAAGAAAAAAAAGTAAAAAAAAAAAAACCTTACTGTGGGTAGCTGGCAGCATTTGAGATAGAGCACCCACTATGGTGGTCCCTATCTGTCCTGGTTTTATTATCCTTGTATGTCTCGTGAATTTCCATATTGTGTGCTCTAGCACCGAGCACCCAGCGGGTTGCAAGCATAGCCTTTAGGAGGCGTTTCAGCCCACGGAGGTAAACTGGCAGTAAACATTTCTGGTATTGCTTTATTGTTGCTTTAAAGGGACAGTAACACCTTGTAGTTTATGGTGCAGTTATGTGTAGTAAAACAACTTTACAGTCTACTTTCATTATTTATCTTGCACCATTTTCATGTCATTTAGCTCTGAAAATTGAGGTAATTTTTTTTTTTAAGTTCTCAGATCTGGAAAACAACCTGAAGCCTTCTCAAGGCTAATCCTGATACATAGCTTCCCCTGATTGGCTTTAACAGATAACAACTGTAAAACAAGGCACTTTATACTAACATAATGTCATTGGCTAGCCTTGTTGTCTGTAGACTGAAGCCGGTATTTGCTCCTCTAAATAAGGCAAATGGTCATTGGAGTTTGGCTATTAAAAAATAAATGCAGCTGTTTTACAAAATGTTTTTCTATACCAAGACAACAGAAGTGTCTTGTTATTACACAGTTCCTTCAAACTCTAATGTCTATGGTGGGCAAAGATAATGTTAAATCCCACTCAAAATTCAATGGTTATCAGGGTTTGCACAAATTGTATTAAAAATAGAACAAAATTCGAAATCCATGAATGTCTCTCAATCTGCTGATATTTAGAATTCAAAGATTTAAAAACTAAAAAGTAAAAATGTGACGTGTTGGCTCAATTTATCAATCAAGTGGGGACAGTGCAAACATATTGCAACCCCACCCCTGCACAGCCAATCACGCGCAGGCAGGAGCAGCTGCCAATCACCCTGGTCGGACGAGACCACCTATGATGACCGTTGCTTGATAAATCCTGATTGCAGGTTCTCTTGTGAGAACCTGCAGTCGTAGGGAGGAGAAGGGCTTGATAAATTGAGCCCACTATAATGCACCGATCAGACAGCAACAGGCACAGCTAACTGACCTCGGTAAGGCTGCTGTAGATGATCCGCTCTAGACGAAAACAGTATAAACTCAGGTCAACAAGAAGCAGTGTTTTATTTAAAACAAAATGCCATACCAGCATAAAAGCTATGATCTGCTCAGACAAATAGAGGCTGTTTCTTCAGGCTTTTGCTATTTCTGTTTGGAGTAAACATTTTGTTCATGAAAGCTGCAGAGTTTTACAAATAAAAAACAGTGATGTCTTCCTTGTCTTCTTATTGTGGCCAATGACAGTCCAGATATAATGAGCTTGCACATTTCTTAAAATAGTGCCTGTGAATCACTCTGTATGATTTCCATATATACATAAAAGCTCAGGCAATCTGCAGTATGAACTCCAGGTGCTTGATGATCTAAACCTTGCCAGATCAGGCCTAGTTTTTCTCGCCAACTCTCGCAGGGACTGCCCTGGTGGAATGATCGGAAAAAAGGAGCAGTCCTTGCGAGTGGTGAGATGGCTTCTGTTGAAAGTAATGGAGCTCGATGGATAGGGACACTTCGCTCCATAGAGCAAAGTTTGCAGTGAGCAGGGGGCGCACTTTCAAAATGAAATACTGCAGCCAATATAATTTACATTACGCTGCTTTCTGCTTATAGCATCTTACATTTGCCTATGTTTTCGTATGCATGTCTTTTTCTATTAGGGCATTAAGTATTTGGGGGCTGAATTATTAAGCACCATGTGGTGCCTAATGCATCCGCGCGAGCCTTCAGTCTTAAAATACTATCGGGTTGATTAACACCCCTTGCTAGCTTGTGCAATCTGCAGGGGGCGGCATTGCACAAGCAGTTCACCAGAACTGCTTGTGCAATTCTAAATGCCGACAGAGTATGCTGTCGGCATTCAGTGATGTCTGTCGGACATGAGCGGATCATGTCGGCAGACATATGATAAATCGGCCCCTTGGAGTGATTCGAGAAAAGCTTGCCACCTTTTAGTTGGCGCAAAAAAACTGTGAGATTAGTAGTGCAAAAATCTTTACAGAATTACACTGGGATTAGAGAGACATTTTCATATACGCCAATGGAACGCCCATGTTCAGCCCATTTTACAAAAAAACAACAATTACGCTTTGCATTTTGTATTTATAAGTACGAATTTCTGTATGTTTTTTGAACATCCAGTTTACTAAAATTACGTTTTACGCTGTGCATATTTAATATGATTTATTCCTGTGCAACTTACATACAAATTTTACAATTTCGGTAAAATACGATTTTTGGTGAAACATTTTGTTACGATTTTTGATGCACCTTAACAATACAAATTTTCCTGTTCTTTTTTGTGTGAATGGTTAAATTATTCCTTTTGTATAATGTTTAAAATACAAACTTTATTGTGCACTTTTCAAATATAAATGCATTGCACGCCCCTTAGCGAGACACCCTGTTTTCATAGTAAAAAGTGGCTTTAGAGCATTCATTAATAATCTCACCAGCCCAGAGCGCTTTAGATCATCAGCCCTAGGTGTCTAGACCCTTAGGAGGGAGTAGAAAAAAACATAACTGCTGAGGTCAATTACAGGAAAAGCAGGGGGAAAAACAATAATATATGGGGATTCAATGTGATACCCTTTTAGGAAGGCACATATAGGGGTAGTGCGGATCAGGTCCGACAGACATCGCTGAATGCGGAGAGCAATACGCTCTCCGTATTCAGCATTGCACCAGCAGCTCTTGTGAGATGCTGGTGCAACGCCGCCCCCTGCAGACTCGCGGCCAATCGGCCGCCAGCAGGGGGTGTCAATCAACCCAATCGTATATTTGTATATACACATATTAACACATACTTATTCGGGGGGCAATTGGGTCTGACCTCTTGTAATGAAAAATAAGTGTGTCACAGTTTCCTAATGCAAACACTCCATTTTACTTCTTGCTAGATGTATTTAATGAAGTAATATGCTTCTGGTTTAACATTTTTAGTTTACTGTTTTCATGGGTAGAGAAATAGAATTCTTTAAATTTCTTAATTTTGTATAGCGTCAAACGAGCCTTTCGCAATGTTCTCTGCCCCTGCACCTGGTTATCATATACAAATCTCGCCAGAGTACTGAGACACAGTGGATGCTCGCGGCGGAAATTCTATTGGCAGCAGGACAAGACGCAGCCTCAGTGAGCAAGGGAATGTATCAGGAAGGCCTAGGCCAGGATAAACAGATGATGAGGCATCCGGGGACATTTAGCTAAGCAATTTAAGAGGAGAATTTAAAAAATACAAAGTACTTTGAATGAAAAACGGAAGCAGAAAAAAAATTCCCAGTTACAAGCTGTATGTGTTTTGCACTGTGCTCAACAAAGATAAGACTGTACAACAGATTACCGAAAATGTTAAGAACTTACCGTAGTTTTAGGCCTAAAGTAAACTTTTACGATGCAGACAGAGCATACCTAGGTAGCATGCATGTGTCTGTACCACAATATGGCAGGTGTGTTAACAACAATTTTCGTAGCAATGGTATACATCTCCATAGTGTCATTTAGAGCAGAAAACATGTGCACACAAGGATTACTCTTCAACAAAGGATACCATTGGAACAATGCAAATAGGATTTTTTTATGTATAAGTGTATGTGTGTGAGTGCATGCCAATGTGCGAATGTGCATCTGTATGCATGCATGGATATGTGTGTCAGTTTGTGCACCTGTGCTAGTGCATAAATCAATGCATACATATACATGCGTGTGTGCACCTGTGCTAGTGCATAAATGAATGCATACATATACATGCGTGTGTGTACCTGTGCTAGTGCATAAATCAATGCATACATATACATGCGTGTGTGCACCTGTGCTAGTACATAAATGAATGCATACATATACATGCGTGTGTGCACCTGTGCTAGTACATAAATGAATGCATACATATACATGTGTGTGTGCACCTGTGCTACTACATAAATGAATGCATACATATACATGCGTGTGTACACCTGTGCTAGTACATGAATGAATGCATACATATACATGCGTGTGTGCACCTGTGCTAGTGCATAAATCAATGCATACATATACATGCATGTGTGCACCTGTGCTAGTGCATAAATCAATGCATACATATACATGTGTGTGCGCACCTGTGCTAGTGCATAAATCAATGCATACATATACATGCGTGTGTGCACCTGTGCTAGTGCATAAATCAATGCATACATATACATGCCTGTTTATACCTGTGCTAGTGCATAAATCAATGCATACATATACATGCGTGTGTGCACCTGTGCTAGTGCATAAATCAATGCATACATATACATGCCTGTTTATACCTGTGCTAGTGCATAAATCAATGCATACATATACATGCGTGTGTGCACCTGTGCTAGTGCATAAATCAATGCATACATATACATGCCTGTTTATACCTGTGCTAGTGCATAAATCAATGCATACATATACATGCGTGTGTGCACCTGTGCTAGTGCATAAATCAATGCATACATATACATGCCTGTTTATACCTGTGCTAGTACATAAATTAATGCATACATATACATGCGTATGTATACCTGTGCTAGTACATAAATGATTGCATACATATACATGCGTGTGTGCACCTGTGCTAGTGCATAAATGAATGCATACATATACATGCGTGTGTGCACCTGTGCGAGTACATAAATGAATGCATACATATACATGCGTGTGTGCACCTGTGCTAGTGCATAAATGAATGCATACATATACATGCGTGTGTGCACCTGTGCTAGTGCATAAATGAATGCATACATATACATGCGTGTGTATACCTGTGCTAGTACATAAATGAATGCATACATATACATGCGTGTGTACACCTGTGCTAGTACATAAATGAATGCATACATATACATGCGTGTGTATACCTGTGCTAGTACATAAATCTAGTACATCTAACTTACTACAGAACACAGAAAAAAAAAACACAGACCTTTTCACTCAACTGCTCCAATTGGCATCTAACTTACTACAGGTAGCCTTCTGGAAAACAGCTCCCCCTTTGTTTATAGCGCTGTGGAATCTGTTGGCGCTCTACAAATAACCAATAATAATAATAATAATAATAAATGAATGCATACATATACATGTGTGTGTACACCTGTGCTAGTACATAAATGAATGCATACATATACATGTGTGTGTACACCTGTGCTAGTACATAAATGAATGCATACATATACATGCGTGTGTGCACCTGTGCTAGTGCATAAATGAATGCATACATATACATGTGTGTGTGCACCAGTGCTAGTGCATAAATGAATGCATACATATACATGCGTGTGTGCACCTGTGCTAGTACATAAATGAATGCATACATATACATGCGTGTGTGCACCTGTGCTAGTGCATAAATGAATGCATACATATACATGCGTGTGTGCACCTGTGCTAGTACATAAATGAATGCATACATATACATGCGTGTGTGCACCTGTGCTAGTGCATAAATGAATGCATACATATACATGTGTGTGTACACCTGTGCTAGTACATAAATGAATGCATACATATACATGCATGTGTACACCTGTGCTAGTACATAAATAAATGCATACATATACATGCGTGTGTGCACCTGTGCTAGTGCATAAATGAATGCATACATATACATGCCTGTGTACACCTGTGCTAGTACATGAATGAATGCATACATATACATGCATGTGTACACCTGTGCTAGTGCATAAATGAATGCATACATATACATGCGTGTGTACACCTGTGCTAGTACATAAATGAATGCATACATATACATGCGTGTGTGCACCTGTGCTAGTACATAAATGAATGTATACATATACATGCATGTGTACACCTGTGCTAGTACATAAATTAATGAATACATATACATGCATGTGTACACCTGTGCTAGTACATGAATGAATGCATACATATACATGCGTGTGTGCACCTGTGCTAGTGCATAAATGAATGCATACATATACATGCGTGTGCACACCTGTGCTAGTACATGAATGAATGCATACATATACATGCGTGTGTGCACCTGTGCTAGTACATGAATGAATGCATACATATACATGCGTGTGTGCACCTGTGCTAGTGCATAAATTAATGAATACATATACATGCATGTGTACACCTGTGCTAGTACATGAATGAATGCATACATATACATGCGTGTGTGCACCTGTGCTAGTGCATAAATTAATGAATACATATACATGCATGTGTACACCTGTGCTAGTACATGAATGAATGCATACATATACATGCGTGTGTGCACCTGTGCTAGTACATAAATGAATGTATACATATACATGCGTGTGTACACCTGTGCTAGTACATGAATGAATGCATACATATACATGCGTGTGTGCACCTGTGCTAGTACATAAATGAATGCATACATATACATGCGTGTGCACACCTGTGCTAGTACATAAATGAATGCATACATATACATGCGTGTGTACACCTGTGCTAGTACATAAATGAATGCATACATATACATGCGTGTGTGCACCTGTGCTAGTGCATAAATGAATGCATACATATACATGCGTGTGTGCACCTGTGCTAGTACATAAATGAATGCATACATATACATGCGTGTGTGCACCTGTGCTAGTGCATAAATGAATGCATACATATACATGCGTGTGTGCACCTGTGCTAGTGCATAAATGAATGCATACATATAAATGCGTGTGTGCACCTGTGCTAGTGCATAAATGAATGCATACATATACATGCGTGTGTGCACCTGTGCTAGTGCATAAATGAATGCATACATATACATGCGTGTGTGCACTTGTGCTAATACATAAATGAATGCATACATATAAATGCGTGTGTGCACCTGTGCTAGTGCATAAATGAATGCATACATATACATGCGTGTGTGCACCTGTGCTAGTACATGAATGAATGCATACATATACATGCATGTGTGCACCTGTGCTAGTACATAAATGAATGCATACATATACATGCGTGTGTGCACCTGTGCTAGTACATAAATGAATGCATACATATACATGTGTGTGTGCACCTGTGCTAGTGCATAAATGAATGCATACATATACATGTGTGTGTGCACCTGTGCTAGTACATAAATGAATGCATACATATACATGCGTGTGTGCACCTGTGCTAGTGCATAAATGAATGCATACATATACATGTGTGTGTGCACCTGTGCTAGTACATAAATGAATGCATACATATACATGTGTGTGTGCACCTGTGCTAGTGCATAAATGAATGCATACATATACATGTGTGTGTGCACCTGTGCTAGTACATAAATGAATGCATACATATACATGTGTGTGTGCACCTGTGCTAGTACATAAATGAATGCATACATATACATGCGTGTGTGCACCAGTGCTACTACATAAATGAATGCATACATATACATGCGTGTGTGCACTTGTGCTAGTGCATAAATGAATGCATACATATACATGCGTGTGTGCACCAGTGCTACTACATAAATGAATGCATACATATACATGCGTGTGTGCACTTGTGCTAATACATAAATGAATGCATACATATAAATGCGTGTGTGCACCTGTGCTAGTGCATAAATGAATGCATACATATACATGCGTGTGTGCACCTGTGCTAGTACATGAATGAATGCATACATATACATGCATGTGTGCACCTGTGCTAGTACATAAATGAATGCATACATATACATGCGTGTGTGCACCTGTGCTAGTACATAAATGAATGCATACATATACATGTGTGTGTGCACCTGTGCTAGTGCATAAATGAATGCATACATATACATGTGTGTGTGCACCTGTGCTAGTACATAAATGAATGCATACATATACATGCGTGTGTGCACCTGTGCTAGTACATAAATGAATGCATACATATACATGCGTGTGTGCACCTGTGCTAGTACATAAATGAATGCATACATATACATGTGTGTGTGCACCTGTGCTAGTACATAAATGAATGCATACATATACATGTGTGTGTGCACCTGTGCTAGTACATAAATGAATGCATACATATACATGCGTGTGTGCACCTGTGCTAGTGCATAAATGAATGAATACATATATATGCGTGTGTGCACCTGTGCTAGTACATAAATGAATGCATACATATACATGCGTGTGTGCACCAGTGCTACTACATAAATGAATGCATACATATACATGCGTGTGTGCACTTGTGCTAGTGCATAAATGAATGCATACATATACATGCGTGTGTACACCTGTGCTAGTACATAAATGAATGAATACATATACATGCCTGTGCACACCTGTGCTAGTGCATAAATGAATGCATACATATACATGCGCTTGTGCACCTGTGCTAGTGCATAAATGAATGCATACATATACATGCGTGTGTACACCTGTGCTAGTGCATAAATGAATGAATACATATACATGCATGTGTACACCTGTGCTAGTACATGAATGAAGGCATACATATACATGCGTGTGTGCACCTGTGCTAGTGCATAAATTAATGAATACATATACATGCATGTGTACACCTGTGCTAGTACATGAATGAATGCATACATATACATGCGTGTGTGCACCTGTGCTAGTACATAAATGAATGTATACATATACATATGTGTGTACACCTGTGCGAGTACATAAATGAATGCATACATATACATGCGTGTGTGCACCTGTGCTAGTGCATAAATTAATGAATACATATACATGCATGTGTACACCTGTGCTAGTACATGAATGAATGCATACATATACATGCGTGTGTGCACCTGTGCTAGTGCATAAATTAATGAATACATATACATGCATGTGTACACCTGTGCTAGTACATGAATGAATGCATACATATACATGCGTGTGTGCACCTGTGCTAGTACATGAATGAATGCATACATATACATGCGTGTGTGCACCTGTGCTAGTACATAAATGAATGCATACATATACATGCGTGTGCACACCTGTGCTAGTACATAAATGAATGCATACATATACATGCGTGTGTGCACCTGTGCTAGTGCATAAATGAATGCATACATATACATGCGTGTGTGCACTTGTGCTAATACATAAATGAATGCATACATATAAATGCGTGTGTGCACCTGTGCTAGTACATAAATGAATGCATACATATACATGCGTGTGTGCACCTGTGCTAGTACATAAATGAATGCATACATATACATGCATGTGTACACCTGTGCTAGTACATAAATGAATGCATACATATACATGCGTGTGTGCACCTGTGCTAGTACATAAATGAATGCATACATATACATGTGTGTGTGCACCTGTGCTAGTGCATAAATGAATGCATACATATACATGTGTGTGTGCACCTGTGCTAGTACATAAATGAATGCATACATATACATGCGTGTGTACACCTGTGCTAGTGCATAAATGAATGCATACATATACATGCGTGTGTGCACCAGTGCTACTACATAAATGAATGCATACATATACATGCGTGTGTGCACTTGTGCTAGTGCATAAATGAATGCATACATATACATGCGTGTGTACACCTGTGCTAGTACATAAATGAATGAATACATATACATGCCTGTGCACACCTGTGCTAGTGCATAAATGAATGCATACATATACATGCGCTTGTGCACCTGTGCTAGTGCATAAATGAATGCATACATATACATGCGTGTGTACACCTGTGCTAGTGCATAAATGAATGAATACATATACATGCGTGTGTGCACCTGTGCTAGTGCATAAATTAATGTATACATATACATGTGTGTGTGTGCACTTGTGCTAGTGCATAAATGAATGCATGCATATACATGTGTGTGTACACCTGTGCTAGTGCATAAATGAATGCATACATATACATGTGTGTGTGCACCTGTGCTAGTGCATAAATGAATGCATACATATACATGTGTGTGTACACCTGTGCTAGTGCATAAATGAATGCATACATATACATGCGTGTGTGCACCTGTGCTAGTACATAAATGAATGCATACATATACATGCGTGTGTGCACCTGTGCTAGTGCATAAATGAATGCATACATATACATGTGTGTGTGCACCTGTGCTAGTACATAAATGAATGCATACATATACATGCGTGTGTGCACTTGTGCTAGTGCATAAATGAATGCATACATATACATGCGTGTGTGCACCTGTGCTAGTGCATAAATGAATGCATACATATACATGCGTGTGTGCACCTGTGCTAGTGCATAAATGAATGCATGCATAGACATGTGTGTGTTTGCACTTGTGCTAGTGCATAAAGGATTGCATACATATACATGCGTGTGTACACCTGTGCGAGTACATAAATGAATGCATACATATACATGCGTGTGTGCACCTGTGCTAGTGCATAAATGAATGCATACATATACATGCGTGTGTGCACCTGTGCTAGTGCATAAATGAATGTATACATATACATGTGTGTGTTTGCACTTGTGCTAGTGCATAAATGAATGCATACATATACATGCGTGTGTGCACCTGTGCTAGTGCATAAATGAATGCATACATATACATGTGTGTGTTTGCACTTGTGCTAGTGCATAAAGGATTGCATACATATACATGCGTGTGTGTGCACTTGTGCGAGTGCATAAATGAATGCATACATATACATGCGTGTGTGCACCAGTGTGAGTGCATAAATGAATGCATACATATACATGCGTGTGTGCACCTGTGCTAGTGCATAAATGAATGTATACATATACATGCGTGTGCGCACTTGTGCTAGTGCATAAAAGAATGCATACATATACATGTGTGTGTGCACCAGTGCTAGTGCATAAATGAATGCATACATATACATGTGTGTGTGCACCTGTGCTAGTGCATAAATGAATGCATACATATACATGCGTGTGTGCACTTGTGCTAATACATAAATGAATGCATACATATAAATGCGTGTGTGCACCTGTGCTAGTGCATAAATGAATGCATACATATACATGCGTGTGTGCACCTGTGCTAGTACATAAATGAATGCATACATATACATGCGTGTGTGCACCTGTGCTAGTACATAAATGAATGTATACATATACATGCGTGTGTGCACCTGTGCTAGTGCATAAATGAATGCATACATATACATGCGTGTGTGCACCTGTGCTAGTGCATAAATGAATGCATACATATATATGCGTGTGTACACCTGTGCTAGTGCATAAATGAATGCATACATATACATGTGTGTGTACACCTGTGCTAGTGCATAAATGAATGCATACATATACATGTGTGTGTACACCTGTGCTAGTGCATAAATGAATGCATACATATACATGTGTGTGTACACCTGTGCTAGTGCATAAATGAATGCATACATATACATGTGTGTGTGCACCAGTGCTAGTGCATAAATGAATGCATACATATACATGTGTGTGTGCACCAGTGCTAGTGCATAAATGAATGCATACATATATATGCGTGTGTGCACCTGTGCTAGTGCATAAATGAATGCATACATATACATGCGTGTGTGCACCTGTGCTAGTACATAAATGAATGCATACATATACATGCGTGTGTGCACCTGTGCTAGTACATAAATGAATGCATACATATACATGCGTGTGTGCACCTGTGCTAGTACATGAATGAATGCATACATATACATGTGTGTGTGCACCTGTGCTAGTGCATAAATGAATGCATACATATACATGCGTGTGTGCACCTGTGCTAGTACATAAATGAATGCATACATATACATGTGTGTGTGCACCTGTGCGAGTACATAAATGAATGCATACATATACATGCGTGTGTGCACCTGTGCTAGTGCATAAATGAATGCATACATATACATGCGTGTGTGCACCTGTGCTAGTGCATAAATGAATGCATACATATACATGCGTGTGTGCACCTGTGCTAGTACATAAATGAATGCATACATATACATGCGTGTGTGCACCTGTGCTAGTACATAAATGAATGCATACATATACATGTGTGTGTGCACCTGTGCTAGTGCATAAATGAATGCATACATATACATGCGTGTGTGCACCTGTGCTAGTGCATAAATGAATGCATACATATACATGCGTGTGTGCACCTGTGCTAGTACATAAATGAATGCATACATATACATGCGTGTGTGCACTTGTGCTAGTGCATAAATGAATGCATACATATACATGCGTGTGTATACCTGTGCTAGTGCATAAAAGTACATTCATTCTGTTGCGAGAAGAAACCACTGGCCAGTAATCAAATCACAATAAAAGTTTGCGAATTACGGAAAGTAAATGTATTAATACGTGTGAGTACATTTTTTTAATCAAATATACCATGGGCACTAGAGAGAATTTGCTTTGAAGGTTATTGCCAATTTGGGCACAAACACTTAAAGAAAGGTTTGCCCCTCTCGGTACAAGGTATTGTTATATTCACCTATGCTTGAGAGATTTATTTCTCAAATCACATATTCAGCACCACACAGGTAGATTAATCACTTGTCTAATATTTTCACAGGTCTGGTCTCAATAACACGCTGGTCATGGAGTACCAAGCTCTCCCTGATTTTCAGCCTCATCGTAGCACATTACCCTATGGACGAGATGGCAGCATGGCGCCAAGCCTAGGAGAACCACCACCCAGAGACAGACATAGGGTGATAAGACATATAGCTGTATATCAGCAGGACAGCCTGGCATTTGGAGGGGTACCCACTCTATGTAAAGATGACCAATTGGATTATAGGACTGCACCGAGCTCGCTTAATGCAAGTTTAACAGGAGGTACGGACAACATCAAGGATCAATGGGTTACAAGGTATGAGAACAAAGAGGACTGTAGAATCCATGTGCCCATGAGCCCAACAGAACTTATGAAGCCAAGAGACTTCCCTAAAGAGGATAAAAAGGGACATAGCAGTCCAGAGAAAGGAGATGTCCATCCTCAGCACTCCTCTATATCTCATCATGGAGACACCTCCTCGTCCCCAAGAGGATCACATGGATCAGAAAGAGCAAAATCAGCCTGTAAGTTGTTAAATATAAGTGACAGGCAGTGCAGTCAATTAACACATTGCAGCTAGATGAAATGACAAAGTTTAATTTCCTGCCACGTGTTGCTGCGTTGCTGGTAGCAAAGAACTGAATAATATCCAAAGTCAACATCTGAAAGGCACATGTAATATTTGTTGGAACTAATCCATTAATATATATATCTTAGAGACTGTCATTTCTGTTTCTCTAGGAAACTTTATTTTATTAAGATTATAATATGGTTTGATGGACCAGTTTATTGATAAAATAAGGTGTTATTATCCAAAAGATTTCAAGGTCTTACATGTCTTGTCTTCAGATGTTCTTTAGGAAAGGAGATCATTCAAGAAGAATACTTTGTAGAAATATACACAAGTTCAAGATCAAGTTATCTAATTGTTAGATTAAATTGGGGAAATGTTTTGACCTTAACCCTATGGGGCCTATTTATCAATGTGCGAGCGGACATGATACGAAGTAGCGTATCATGTCCGCTGCACATCGCTAAATGCCGACAGCATACGCTGTCAGCATTTATCATTGCACCAGCAGTTCTTGTGAACTGCTGGTGCAATGCCGCCCCCTGCAGATTCGCGGCCAATCGGCCGCTAGCAGGGGGTGTCAATCAACCCGATCGTATTAGATCGGGTTGATTTCTGTCCGCCGCCTCAGAGAAGGCGGACAAGTTATGGATCAGCGGTCTTTAGACTGCTGCTTTATAACTTCTGTATCTGGCGAGCCTTCCCCTGAAGCTCCATACGGAGCTTGATAAATATGCCCCCATGAGTGCCTGTACAAACTGTATAGCCTCATGTTGGATATTTTTACTGGAACTATCAAGGTTAACTATAGTAGTCCTAATCAAGTACTGGAACTATCAAGGTTAACTATAGTAGTCCTAATCAAGTACTGGAACTATCAAGGTTAACTATAGTAGACCTAATCAAGTACTGGAACTATCAAGATTAACTATAGTAGTCCTAATCAAGTACTGGAACTATCAAGGTTAACTATAGTAGTCCTAATCAAGTACTGGAACTATCAAGGTTAACTATAGTAGTCCTAATCAAGTACTGGAACTATCAAGATTAACTATAGTAGTCCTAATCAAGTACTGGAACTATCAAGGTTAACTATAGTAGTCCTAATCAAGTACTGGAACTATCAAGGTTAACTATAGTAGTCCTAATCAAGTACTGGAACTATCAAGGTTAACTATAGTAGTCCTAATCAAGTACTGGAACTATCAAGATTAACTATAGTAGTCCTAATCAAATACTGGAACTATCAAGGTTAACTATAGTAGTCCTAATCAAGTACTGGAACTATCAAGATTAACTATAGTAGTCCTAATCAAGTACTGGAACTATCAAGATTAACTATAGTAGTCCTAATCAAGTACTGGAACTATCAAGGTTAACTATAGTAGTCCTAATCAAGTACTGGAACTATCAAGGTTAACTATAGTAGTCCTAATCAAGTACTGGAACTATCAAGATTAACTATAGTAGTCCTAATCAAGTACTGGAACTATCAAGATTAACTATAGTAGTCCTAATCAAGTACTGGAACTATCAAGGTTAACTATAGTAGTCCTAATCAAGTACTGGAACTATCAAGATTAACTATAGTAGTCCTAATCAAGTACTGGAACTATCAAGGTTAACTATAGTAGTCCTAATCAAGTACTGGAACTATCAAGGTTAACTATAGTAGTCCTAATCAAGTACTGGAACTATCAAGGTTAACTATAGTAGTCCTAATCAAGTACTGGAACTATCAAGATTAACTATAGTAGTCCTAATCAAATACTGGAACTATCAAGGTTAACTATAGTAGTCCTAATCAAGTACTGGAACTATCAAGATTAACTATAGTAGTCCTAATCAAGTACTGGAACTATCAAGATTAACTATAGTAGTCCTAATCAAGTACTGGAACTATCAAGGTTAACTATAGTAGTCCTAATCAAGTACTGGAACTATCAAGGTTAACTATAGTAGTCCTAATCAAGTACTGGAACTATCAAGATTAACTATAGTAGTCCTAATCAAGTACTGGAACTATCAAGATTAACTATAGTAGTCCTAATCAAGTACTGGAACTATCAAGGTTAACTATAGTAGTCCTAATCAAGTACTGGAACTATCAAGGTTAACTATAGTAGTCCTAATCAAGTACTGGAACTATCAAGGTTAACTATAGTAGTCCTAATCAAGTAATTTAATCAAATCACCTATTATCCGGCTGAGAGATAAAGAGACATACATTTGGAGAGCATAATGTTAGAAATGTATTTTCCCATTTCATTATTAAAGGGGCATTACATATTAAGGGCCAGATTGCAAGTGGATTGCTAAATATCACTTTCATGAAAGCGATATTTGCGCTCCACTGAGTAATACCAGCGTACACTAATGTGCGCTATTATTGCAAGTTTGCAGCAATGCTAAAGTGACTTCGCATTCGCATTGCTGGGAAGCATTGCGCTCATGAGAGCGCACT
Source organism: Bombina bombina (assembly GCF_027579735.1). NCBI lineage: Eukaryota > Metazoa > Chordata > Amphibia > Anura > Bombinatoridae > Bombina > Bombina bombina. The sequence continues at coordinate 29,797,244 of NC_069506.1, read as the reverse complement.
TCCATAAGGCTCCTATGGGAGCCAAGTTCTGATGCCATTGGAGGCGGCATCAGAACCAATACGCAGCCAAGGCAGAATGTAGTGCAGCAATGGCAGCAAATATAAATATAATGGCTGATTAATTATTGAGCTCCCGCAAATGGGCAGATTTGCCTGTTTGCGGGCGTGTGATACTTTAGTACTCCACTTGTAATCTAGCCATAAATAAATGATAGATATAATGATGTATTCAACCCAAAGATTAGCCTGGGAATAATATGCAGATGTATTTTAAAAAATTATATTAGTTGTTTAAATATTGGAAAAATAAGTCTAAAATTTTAGTGCCCAGTACAAAATGGGAGCTGCCATGCATGACAGCAATAAATGGTTCACTAGAGTGTGCAACCAATAACAGTGTGAATATAGCAGTGGTAAGTTTGGAGTATGAGCTTCCCTTTTTAACCGGAATTGGAAGGGCCAATACAGGGAATGAGGACAAAATAAATTATGAAAGTATATTGAAAGTTTTTTTTTTTTATTACATATCATGAAAGGGAGAAATAGAGTATTACATTTTAAATATTTTTCTGATTTACTTTGATTACCAAACTTGCTCTGTTCTCTTGTATCCTTTGTTGACAAATACATCTAGATAAACTCAGGAGCAGCAGTGCACTACTGGGAGCTAGCTGAACACATCTGGTGACCCAATGGCAAGGTGCATATATGTGCAGAAACCAATCAGCACTATTATTGGTATCTGTGTGGCCCTATGTAAAATCCCTGCTTACTGGAGCCCATTTGTCTTCAGAGAGACATTTAAGGGGCGATTTATCAAGCTGAGGCAGACAGGGGCGCACATATGTAAATCAGACATGGTTTTCTCGCTGACCCTCGCAAGGGGCTGCCCTGTTGGAATTATCATAAAAAAGGGGCAGTCCCTGCGAGTGGCGAGATGTCTCTTTTAGAAATGAATGGAGCTCACTAGAAAGGGAAACTGTAATCCATGGGGGGTGATTTATCAAGGGCCGATGGCCCCTGATGCCCCTGTTTCCGCGCCAACCTTCAAACAGCAGTTATGAAGCTTAAGACCGCTGCTCCATAACTGGTCCGCTGCCTCTGAGGTTGCGGACATCAATCTGCCCGATCCTATACAATCGGGTTGATTGACACCCCCTGCTAGCGGCCAATCTAGCAGGGGGCAGCATTGCACAAGCAGTTCACCAGAACTGCTTGTGCAATGTTAAATGCCAACAGCGTATGCTATCGGCATTCAGCAATGTCTGGCGGACATGATACGCTACAGCGTATCATGTCAGACAGACATTGATAAATTGGCCCCCTAGAGCGAAGTTAGCAGTGAACAGAGGGTGCACTTTAAAAATTAAATCCTGCAGCCAATATAAGTCACAATAAGCTGCTCTCTGTGTATATAATCTTACAATCACCTATATTTTCATATGTGTGTGTGTTTTATTAGGGTTATAAGTATTTTGAGTGTTTTGAGAAAAGCTCATCACCTTTTAGTTGACGAAAAAAGGCTATGAGATCTGTAATGTGAAAATCTTTACAGAGTCACAGTGGGATTAGAGAGACAATGAAAATACAACAATTACGCTTTGTATTTTGTACTTATAAGTACGAATTTCTATGTGTTTTTTGCACATCCAGTGTACTTAATTTACGATCTGCATATTTAATACGATTTATTCCTTAGTAATTTACATACAAATTTAACGTTTTTGTTACGATTTTAGATGCAACTTAACAATACAAATTTTCCCTGTGGATTTTTGTGTGAATGGTTCAATTATTTGTTTTTTGAAGATATTTAAAATACAAATTTTTTCGTGCACTTTTGTAATGTCTGCATCTCCTCCCCATTCTAAAATGCAGTCTACCCCCCTTAGCGAGACACCCTGTTTTCAGGGTAAAAAGTGTCTTAAGTTCATTCCGCCAGTGAAATAGAAGTGCTGGTGAGCATTCTTTAATAATTGCGCCAACCCAGAGACCTTTAGATAATTGGGCCCTATGTGTTTCCCTCCTAAAAAGGGGCTAAACACAAAGCTAAAGTCAGCTGAAGAGCAGCAATGCACTACTGGGAACTAGCTGTATGCACCAGGCAAGCCACTGACAACAGGGATATATGCGTAGCCACCAATTACCAGCTAGCTCCCAGTAATGCATTGTTGATCCCGAGCCTACCTAGATATGCTTTTCAACAAAGGATATCAACAGTTCCAAGTAAACTATAAAGCTTAAAACTGCATGCTGTATCTGAATCTTGAAAGTTTAATTTTGAATTTGGCGTCCAATTAAGATAAGCCCGGTTTACTCACCTGCGGTGCCCATCTCAGGATCATATGCAGTTGTTGAATGGTGCCATGGGAATCTGCAAAAATGTAACCTTGTAGAAAAAATAAAAACATATTAGGATACACAAATGCTAATATATATATATGATTGGACATAAAAAGATATTCCCCCTCACTCCCGATGCTCATGATTGGTGCATATCTTCAACGTAAGATCTTGGGTAACAGGCAAGCAGGTTCACTTTGTGTATACATCAATTAGGTGCTTATGAGGCTCTGAGATTGGTAGCTCTATGTGCTTGACTCAGAGTAAAAAAAAAAATCTACGCATGTTTTAATGCAACTAATGTTTTACCAACATACATTGTTCCACCGTGTTCTTTCATTTTGGTAATTTCACCAGGGTGGCAAAAATACCTGAGAATTTATCCTGGGACCTATCTGAAGTGAATTAATCTAATCCAGTTAATTAAGCCTCATGCAGGCAGAATACAATCCTGTTCTGTGTTTAGCCCTTACTGTCCTGAATAAGTTTGTGTTAGTTCTTCTCTTTAAAATAGGCACTCTTCATCCAGTTGCAACCAGGATGCACTTTATGGCTAAGCACACTTCTACTTTTCAGGGTGTCCTTAGAAATATCTCAGGTTTCCAATTAAGAATCCCAATTAAACATTTGTAATGTTTCATTCTTATTACAGCACCCAGGATATTAAAGAGACAGTAAAATAAAAATTATGAGAAAAGCATTCTTAGTTTGCTTCTTAATCTTATTATCGTTTGTTGAAAACCATACTTAGGTAGGCTCAGAAACAGCTGTGCACTGGTTGGAGCTAGCTGGTTATTGATGGCTGAATATATATGCCTCTTGTAATTGGAACACCTGATGCTAGTGTTAAGCTGGCTCCCAGTAGTGCATTGCTGCTCCTAAGTCTACCTAGGTTTACTCTTTAACAAAGGATACCAAGAAAATGAAGCAAATTTGGTAACAGAAGTACATTTGTTTAAATTTGCTTCTTAATCTTATTATCGTTTGTTGAAAACCATACTTAGGTAGGCTCAGAAACAGCTGTGCACTGGTTGGAGCTAGCTGGTTATTGATGGCTGAATATATATGCCTCTTGTAATTGGAACACCTGATGCTATTGTTAAGCTGGCTTCCAGTAGTGCATTGCTGCTCCTAAGTCTACCTAGGTTTACTCTTTAACAAAGGATACCAAGAAAATGAAGCAAATTTGGTAACAGAAGTACATTTGTTTAAAATTGCACTCTCTATCTGAATCAAGAAACTTTAATTATGGCTTTAATGTCCCTTTAAGAAAGATTGTAGAAGCCCAGATAGTCGCTATTTAACTTAAGGGCACTGAAGTCCCCAGTTTCCCATCCCACTCTACTTCTCCACCTTTTCCCACTTCTAAGACAGATTTAATTCCTATCTGCTCTATAAGGATTCAGTAAGTATTTCTGGATCTGTCCATATGTGTAGAGATGTGTGGCAGTTATCTGAATAGCTGAAAATTAGATGTCTGTCACTATATAAATCCCTGGTAAGACCTCACCTTGAGTATGGAGTGATGTTCTGGGGACCAATCTCATAAAAAGATTTTGCAGACTTGGAAAAAAAGTATAGAGAAGGGCCACAAAACTAAAAAGGGGAATGGAGAATTTAAGCTATGAGGAGAGGTTAGCCAAACTAGGTCTGTTTTCTCTAGAAAAAAGACTCTTGGGGGGTGACATGATTACTTTAGAGCTAATAGTGTTAGAGATATTCAGTTTGTATATATATTTATTACAAAATTGACACTGTGGGTGTGGCTTTTTTGTTTTAAATCTTTTAACCAATAGTATCTCTTGTGTGACTACTTAGGTAGGAAGTGACAGTGAGTTCATTAGCTATCACTACGGCTAAACAGACGAAACGCTTCAGCGGATCTCACAGCCACAGCCTACACTATACTTGCCATGATGTGTGAGTTTACGAATCCAATAAGGATATGCTTTTAACTTTTCCCACCAGAGGCTCAGTTTCCTCTTTGTTTGGATGATTACTTTATATAAATATATTCAAGGCCCATATACAAAGATGGCAGGAGCTCTTTTTATTCCAAGAAAATTGTTTGTGACTAGAGGCCACAATTTAAGGCTGGAGGAAAAAAGATTTAATCTCCTGCAACAGAAACATTTTTTTCACTGTAAGAGCAATAAAATAGTAGAACTCATTACCAAAGGAGGTAGTAAATGCCTTAGATACATTTTAAAATGGTTTCGATACATTTCTCTGCTAGAAACAGAATTCAGGGATATGATTGCTTGTGTTAAATGGGTCACCTTTTTAAAAGGATTAATTAAAGCTCAACTGGAGCTTTTATTGTAAGTAGTGTATATTAAGATTTCTATAGGTTGAACTCGATGGACTTCTGTCTTTTCTCAACCTCATCTACTATGTTAGTTAATTTTGAAGAATATATTTTTATTATTTATTTATTTTTTATAAAAAAAATAAAAATAAAAAAAAGACCACTAACCTTGCAAAACATCCAGTTCAGCACTAAACCCGCTAGGGTTGTCAGTTATTTTATTATTATTATTATTATTATTATACTTTATTTATGAAGCGCCAACATATATCGCAGCGCTGTCCATGGATACAATTCATTTAAATAAAACAATATAAAACTTGTAATAGACAGGACAACATTTACAAACACATACAGGAGGAATTGAGGGCCCTATTCCCGTGGGAACTTACAATCTAGAAGAGTAGGAGGTTGAGAAACAGGAGGTGAGGACTGCAAGATTGAGAAAGATGTTAATACAGAGTTAGATGAGGGAAATGTTGTTAGGTGAGTGAAATTAATTTATTATTGAGTTGGGTGGTAGGCTTCTCTGAACAGAAAGAGAGCATTTAAAGAAAGATTAGGGCAAAGCCTGACAGCACGAGGGAGCGTGTTCCAGAGGCTAGGTCCTGCACGACAGAAGTCCTGCATGAGAAAAGGTGATAGCCGCAGATATAAGGAGCAGGTCATTGTTGGATCTTAGTGGGCGGGCTGGAGTGTACTTGTTTATTAGAGATGATAGGTAGAGGGGAGCGGCGTTGGTGAGAGCTTTGTATTTAAAGGTGAGAATTTTTTAATTTAATTCTGCTGTGAATGGGGAGCCAATAAAGGGACTCACAGAGAGGTGCAGCAGATACAGAGCAACGGAAAAGGTGGATCAGCCTGGCAGAGGCATTTAGGATGGACTGAAGGGGGGAGAGGTGGGAAAGAGGAAGGCCAGTAAGTAGGTTATTGCAGTAGTCAAGTCGGGAAATAACAAGGGAGTGTATTATTTGCTTTGTGGTGTTAGCGCTCAGAAAAGGTTGAATCTTTGAAATATTGCGTAGATGGTTGCAGCAGGATGTAGAAAGCGATTGGATATGGGGGACGAAGGATAAATTTTAGTCAAGTGTAACTCAGAGGCAACGGACTTGGGGCGATGGGGAAATGGTGATGCCGTCAACAGGGATAGAGAAGTCACAAGTCGGCATAGAGCTTGAGGGGGGGGATAAGAAGGAGCTCAGTCTTGGACATGTTAATCTTTAGGTGGTGAGAGGACATCCAGGAAGAAATACCAGATAAGCAGTCGTTGACTTGAGAAAGGACAGAGGGAGAGAGACAGGGGCGAAACTACAGGGGGTGCAGAGGTCGCAATTGCGACTGGGCCCCCAATGGTGGGGGCCCAGCTTAAAAAAAAACAATTAACCTGCCACTGCCTGCACTGATATCATGTGAGTGTGACATGATGCTTCACTAGTGTCTCTGACTACAGGGGTTAGTGTTTCTGTTTTACCCATTGGTGTTTATGTGTGTGTGTGTGTGTGTGTATGTATGTGACTGTGTGTGTATTTATGCATGTATGTGTGTGTGTATGTTTGTGGAACCAGCAAATTACAGACCTTGTTACTACAGCATGGAGGGGCAGGGGGTAAACAGTTTCAGTCTATACAGTACGGGGAGACTGGACCATGTCACAGACTACTGTGGTCACTTTATAAAGTACTGGGGCGGGTAGGGTCAGGCCAGCCATCTCACCGGCAGATTACAGACTGTGTCACTGACTCACTATATACAGTACTGGTGGGTTAAACAGTGTCACTATATACAGTAATGGGGGGTCAGACCATCTTACACAGACTGTGGGCACAGGGTACCTCCTTTTGTAGACATGTAATCTGATTCACATTTTAATTCTGTGTTAAATGTAAAAACAAAAAAAAGATATGTATCAAATTATGGTTGATCTGGGTGTCATCATCATAGAAGTGATATTTGAAGCCAAAACTGTTGATGAGTTTACCCAGCGAAGAAGTATAAATGGAGAAGAGTAGAGGACCCCGAACAGATACTTGAGGTACTCCAACAGAGGCATTGGAGAGGAGGAATCGCTGGCAAATGACACAGAAAAGGACCTGTGAGAATGATAGGAGTGAATCCAGGAAAGAGCAGTGTCACAGAGGCCAAAAGAGCTGAGGTCTGTAGGACGAGGTGGTGGTCAACTGTGTCGAAGGCAGCTAAGAGGTCAAGTAAGATGAGTATAGAGTAGTGGCCAATATTTTTAGCAGAGAGAAGATCATTAGTAACCTTGGTAAGGGCAGTCTCAGTTGAGTGTTTGGGGTGGAATCCGGATTGCAGGGGTTCAAGCAAGGAGTTATTCAGCATTTAAGTGGACAGTCCATTAAAATTATTTGAAAAGTAGACATTAAACTAATCTGAGGTCTAGTATTGCCCTACAACCAAACAAAAAAAAGGCCTTGTCTGCAATGGGTCTGAGTTAAGGTCCCATGTGAATGATGGGTAAATGATGTTCTTCTGAGATTCAGCTATCATCAGTTTAATAGTGTGAAACTATATATAGAATTCTGTTTGCCTATTTCCGTACCTTTTGCAGCTTGTGTCACCACATTGATATGTAACAGAAAAAGAAAAAGGAACTGGTCTCAGTAGTAAATAAAACAAAATATATGTTAGAAAATCATTAGCCATTAATGTTGTAGAACACAATAATCTCTTATCTAGCTTGTGGAAGTATCAGCTTTATAGTGATGTATATTTTAATAGGTTTATTGAGATAGAAAACTTGAGTTAGACATTAACACGTTTCTTTTTCTTACTCCACATTGCAGGGCGTAAAATCCGCTTATATCTGCCGGATGTAACTGCAAGCAACAGCCAATCCAGCCCATGTACAGATGATGACTCTGTGTTTGTGGAGCCAGAAGAACTAGAGCCAGCCATTGCCGAGGTGAAAGAATCTACTGAGGCTTTGGAGATAGCTGCATCCCCTGGTAGAGTTGAGCAGGAAAGGTGGCGATTCTCAGCCTCCGAGCTTATAAGCAAGTTGCAGCTTACACAACGTAGGAACAACTTCACTGCGAGACTTGGCAAATCCCTCTCCACAAAAATTACCCTGAGGGAAAAAGGAGCCTCTGCTGGCCAGGAAGGTGTGTACTAGAACAAAAAAATAATGCGCAGATGCCCATTTCTTCAAATAATGAGCTGATATTACAACAATTACTTGGGCCCATAGAAACACTCTATGTATAATACTTCCACCATATAAATGCCAGCAAACTATACTAAACATTTACACATATAGTCCATATTCCAATCTTTTTGTACAACAGTGCAAAAACACTTTTTATGTCATTCTAATACATTAGAAGAGATACCCTTTGATTTAGTGAAATCCCTCAAATTACGAATACAATATAACAGGAAAATCTGGTTAATCCTGCAAATTGTCACAATCACTGATATAAATGTCTGTCAAGAAGAGGGCCCAAGTTCTGTAGTAGAGTTCTGTAGTAGGGGTTTTAAAGGGATCTGAATGTGGAAGTAGGTGACCGCTCGTGCCTTTCGGCTCTTTTCGGAGCCAGATTTATTCTTGTGAGCGATCAACACACTAAGATCTGTGAAAATCCATGTCTTTGTGTGGTGATCTTTCAGAAGAATAAATCTAGCTTCGAAACAGCAAACAGCATGAGCAGAGCTTACTTCCGCCTTCGGATCCTCACAAAGGATCCAAATGCACACATCTAATGCTGACATACTTCAGCAAACTATTAAAGAGACATGTTATCCCCGTGTAGGGTTGCCACATTTTCTGTAAAAATATACCGGTCATGCTAATTAGCATACATTTGCATAAATAATTATACTGTATAAATCAGGGACTAAAGCTGCTAGAACTGATTTTAAATGATCATTTGTTTATAATTAGATTTCAATACACTTAGCAGAAGTTTGACCATGAAAGCATATTTATTTCTATATTTAATCATATTTTTCAACTTTGACCTGAACCTTAAAATTATCAGCCATGTCATTAAAATACCAGCTGGTATAGTTGCTAGATGTCCAGAATTCAACTGGACAGTCAAGTATTTAAACAGGCTGTGCAGTAAAGTCTTCCCAAAATACTGGACACTTAAATGTCCATTTTCTTTTTAAAAAGTCCATAGGCTAGATTAAAAGTGGCAAGCTATTTAGTGCTCACGCTCAAGCGTAAACTTTACTAGAAGTAATCGGATTGCGTGCATCAGGTTACGTGCATCAGATATTACAAGTTAAAACTAAAAAGTTTGCGCACAAGTGAAACCCGACACACGCTAACCAAAGGACTTTGCAATATCCCGACCGCGTTAACTTCTCCCCAAAGAAGTTAATGGAGAGCACAAAAGAAAAGAACCTAACACCCCTCTATGCAGAACATGAGAAAAAGAAACTCATTTATTCAAGAGACATTATAAAAACTTAACAAAATGTCTTTTTTTCTCTGCAGCTAATTTGCAATGCAATTTTTAACTGCTGTCCTATATTATAAAACTTTAAAAAATTGTGTTATTCAGTTAATCAACACATTGCAATTGAACTGGTGCTTTAGTGTAACTGCTTAATCTAAAATTTTATTTTATTTCAAAATAATCTGCAGAAAATAAGTTTCACTAAAAAAATCTAATGGCAGAAAGAGAAGAAAAGTTCTACCTCTGGGCTAACAATATCACTCATAGGCTAACCTGACAGGAGTTATTCATATTTCACTCTCCAATGTTCTCTACTTACAGAATAATGTAATTTTTATTTTAAATACACATTTCTATATATATCTGTGTATACCTATACTTGTATATCTATTCCTATAGATATATAGGTATAGATAACTATCTTACATTAATTATTACATATAAAAATTACATTTTTTTCTATGTGAAGAACATAGGAATGTAAAATATGCGTAACACACATCGGGGTTCGCGCTTTAGGTCTAACAAAGCGTTGGGTTAGTGCACGTGAAGAATTACTCATCTAGCATTGCGTTATTGAAATATTAAATAAAAAATAGTAAAAAAAAATATTAATAAATATGAAAAAATTATAGATACTGTAAAATATATATTTATATTTAGTATCTCAATAACGCAATGTAAGATTAGTCATTCTTCATGTGGGCTAACCCAACACCACATTAGACCTTCCTTTACATTCCTTTTATTAATTATTATTTTATATATATAAATATATATATATATATATATATATATATATAAGCACAGGATAGCGCACTCCCACTCGCCAAAGTCCCAAGACCAGGGTGCATAAATCTTCAAATAGAGCACTATAAATATGCACTCACTGGATTTTAAACACAACACTCTTTATTATGTAGTCATAATAAAGAGTGATGTGTTTTAAATACAGTGAATGCATATTTATAGTTCTCTCTCTCTCTCTCTCTCTATATATATATATATATATATATATATATGTGTGTGTGATAATTTTAATGTAAAATATTTATCTATACCTATAGATATACAGTTATAGGTATATAAAGATATATATAGAAAAATGTATTTACAATAAAAATGACATTGTTCTGTAAGTGAAGAACACTGGAATGTGAAATATGTACAGTAAATATACAGTAAAACACATATACATACATACACATAATTACACATGTATATGTATGTATATATACATTATAGCTCTTTACAGTCAAACACTGTACCATATACCATATACCTTTGAACCCTTATAACTGTTTTTTTTAATATGTATATGAATATTTTTTATCAGATCGTGTTTATGAGTGTAACTGTATTTTAAAATGTGTTTATGTTGAGATTAGTGCAACTTTTTTTAACTTACTACCGTAAGCGGGGGTTTCGGTCACGCTAACCCGACGAGCGTAAAAAGCGATTGCGCGTTTATTTTCAACTAGTAATATGTGCGCTATTTCTGGCACGCACAAAAAGCTGATATTGCTTACGCGCAACAGCTAACACGTGACCTAAATATATAAAGCTCCTTATGCTTCAATACATTTCAAATATAAAGAAGAAAGAAGAGAGGGGCAGTAAGGGTGTGAAAACTGTTTGCATGTGTTACCGGCAACCAAGGATGTAGTATTACTAATCTGTAAGTTACTGGCAGCCAAGGGGTAAAATGACTGCTTAGTTGTGAAAAACTATAACTGGAAAGATAAATAGTGGGGTCTAAAGTAGAGGTTTGGTGGGGAACTTGTGTGACCTCACAGAACATTGTGCCCAGTCTCCTATAGATTGTCCAGTAAATTTGTGGAGAACAACTAGCAACCCTGCAGCTGGGTGGCATCCCTAACCACATGCTAAATGACTTCAAAGTGTTGTAAAAAAAAATCCTGACTACAAAATATCACCTGAACATCTGTATTTAAAAAAAAAGAAAATATTTTACCTCAAAATTCCTTCTGCTCACCAGAGTAAGTGCTGTGTGATTCAGAGCTGCTCTTGATACTGCCATCTGTATGGTGGAAAAAAATAAAAATAAAACAGCTTCATCAGTTCAACACTTCGCTTTACTGCGATCTCCCGGGATTTCACTATAATCTTGCAAGACTTCATAGTAAACTTAGCAGGGAAATAAAGTGACTGAGCCTGCACATGCCAGACGCACGCTCTAGAGACGGGCAAATAGCAGTTTTTTTAAAGGCGTATGCGAACGTAGGAGGCCATTTTCAATATTCAGCTCTTTTCAGAGCTATATCTTCTTCCATATATCTTCTTGTGCAAGTGAAACACACCAAGATGTAGATTTGCACAGATCTTAGTGTGTTTCACTCGCACAAGAAGATATATACCACAAGCAGCCTCTTACTTCCGCATTCGGCATTGAAAGAAACTGCCGAACGCACGTCTCTAGCACACTCGCTTGTAAGCCTTGGGACAAGCATCCTGATTGGCTGCTTAACGTCTCTTTACATTAGAATGTAGGTGGTTACCGTGGACATTTTGAGGTAAAATATCTTCCTTTTTGCCTAGAGATGTTCAGGGGATATTTTCTAGTCAGCTATTAACAGATATGCTGCATCACTTTCATGTGATTTAGAATATGTGTAACATGCCCCTTTAAACAAAGTTCCATATATAGCAAATGATCTAATAAAGATACCAATCAGGCTGAGCTATAGAAAAAAGAAAAGTAATGAAATTACTATAGAGGCAAAAACCTGAGTTTAGTGTCTAAATTATTTTTCCAGACATTTGTTTTCTGGTTTTAGCCTCCTTTATATATTTGATGCACAGAAATAGAATATGAAGTGATAGCTATAGCTGCTGGCTGTGAAAGGGTTAACTAGTAAGTTCTGACTGAAATATTAGAGCTATGTCCCCTGACTTATCTGTGGTATAATGATTGGTTGGTTTACCTCAGGCTCCTGCCAGGAAATCAGAAGGATTCTGGGAATTGTGGCTCTAATTCATTTGACATCTCATTACATCAGGACTACAACTCCCAAATGCAATGCAGAGACATTACAACCAATCAGATTATAGAGTTATGAATCCCGCCCTCTAGACTCTCTAGACTTCCTGAATTTGATAATTTACTGCACCAGATAGCTTAGCAAGTCAGACATTTTTAAGGGACTTTACTTACAAACAAACAAAAAAACATGCATATGAAAGAGCAGCATTGAAACAAGCTGAAACTATGTTTTGTCCTGGAAAAAGTGGAAGCTGTTTAAATTTAGTAAAGTAAAACAGCAGCTTTAGCTTATGCTACTTGTATATGCTCACTGAAGACAACTTGTGTAGATGGACATGCTTCATAAAAGATTGACAATAATATGTCAGAACCAAATTATTCATTTCTGGGTGGGAAGGATTTATGCTTTTGAACTATTCTTTGTTTTATTAAACAAATAAATTGACTTTGGCATCTCTTTATATTTTGGGAACTGCAGCAGCCCCTGTTCTCCAGGTGCCCTCTGGTACCATGAAACATATTTCTTTCATGTAATTAACAAGAGTCCATGAGCTAGTGACGTATGGGATATACATTCCTACCAGGAGGGGCAAAGTTTCCCAAACCTTAAAATGCCTATAAATACACCCCTCACCACACCCACAAATCAGTTTTACAAACTTTGCCTCCAAGGGAGGTGGTGAAGTAAGTTTGTGCTAGATTCTACGTTGATATGCGCTCCGCAGCAAGTTGGAGCCCGGTTTTCCTCTCAGCGTGCAGTGAATGTCAGAGGGATGTGAGGAGAGTATTGCCTATTGAATGCAGTGATCTCCTTCTACGGGGTCTATTTCATAAGGTTCTCTGTTATCGGTCGTAGAGATTCATCTCTTACCTCCCTTTTCAGATCGACGATATACTCTTATATTTACCATTTCCTCTACTGATTCTCGTTTCAGTACTGGTTTGGCTTTCTACAAACATGTAGATGAGTGTCCTGGGGTAAGTAAGTCTTATTTTCTGTGACACTCTAAGCTATGGTTGGGCACTTTATTTATAAAGTTCTAAATATATGTATTCAAACATTTATTTGCCTTGACTCAGAATGTTCAACTTTCCTTATTTCCAGACAGTCAGTTTCATATTTGGGATTATGCTTTAATTATCATATTTTTTGCTTACCTCAAAAATTTGACTTTTTTCCCTGTGGGCTGTTAGGCTCGCGGGGGCTGAAAATGCTTCATTTTATTGCGTCATTCTTGGCGCGGACTTTTTTGGCGCAAAAATTCTTTTCCGTTTCCGGCGTCATACGTGTCGCCGGAAGTTGCGTCATTTTTTGACGTTATTTTGCGCCAAAAATGTCGGCGTTCCGGATGTGGCGTCATTTTTGGCGCCGAAAGCATTTAGGCGCCAAATAATGTGGGCGTCTTATTTGGCGCCAAAAAATATGGGCGTCGCTTTTGTCTCCACATTATTTCAGTCTCATTTTTCATTTGCTTCTGGTTGCTAGAAGCTTGATGTTTGGCATTTTTTTCCCATTCCTGAAACTGTCTTATAAGGAATTTGATCTATTTTGCTTTATATGTTGTTTTTTCTCTTACATATTGCAAGATGTCTCACGTTGCATCTGAGCCAGAAGATACTACAGGAAAACCTCTGCCTGCTGGATCTACCAAAGCTAAGTGTATCTGCTGTAAACTTTTGGTAGCTATTCCTCCAGCTGTTGTTTGTATTAAATGTCATGACAAACTTGTTAATGCAGATAATATTTCCTTTAGTGATGTACCATTGCCTGTTGCAGTTCCCTCAACATCTAAGGTGCAGAATGTTCCTGATAACATAAGAGATTTTGTTTCTGAATCCATAAAGAAGGCTTTGTCTGTTATTTCTCCTTCTAGTAAACGTAAAAAATCTTTTAAATCTTCTCTCTCTACAGATGAATTTTTAAATGTACACCATCATTCTGATTCTTTGGACTCTTCTGGTTCAGAGGATTCTGTCTCAGAGATTGATGCTGATAAATCTTCATATTTATTTAAGATGGAATTTATTCGCTCTTTGCTTAAAGAAGTACTAATTGCTTTAGAAATAGAGGATTCTAGTCCTCTTGATACTAATTCTATACGTTTGGATAAGGTTTTTAAAGCTCCTGCGGTTATTCCAGAAGTCTTTCCTGTTCCTAATGCTATTTCTGCAGTAATTGCTAAGGAATGGGATAGATTGGGTAATTCATTTACTCCTTCTAAACGTTTTAAGCAATTATATCCTGTTCCGCCTGACAGGTTAGAATTTTGGGACAAAATCCCTAAAGTTGATGGGGCTATTTCTACCCTTGCTAAACGTACTACCATTCCTACATCAGATGGTACCTCGTTTAAGGACCCTTTAGATAGAAAAATTGAATCTTTTCTAAGAAAAGCTTATCTATGTTCAGGTAATCTTCTTAGACCTGCTATATCATTGGCTGATGTTGCTGCAGCTTCAACTTTTTGGTTGGAAACTCTAGCGCAACAAGTATCAAATCGTGATTCTCATGATATTATTATTCTTCTCCAGCATGCTAATAATTTCATCTGTGATGCCATTTTTGATATTATTAGAGTTGATGTTAGATTTATGTCTCTGGCTATCTTAGCCAGAAGAGCTTTATGGCTTAAGACTTGGAATGCTGATATGGCTTCTAAATCAACTCTACTTTCCATTTCTTTCCAGGGAAACAAATTATTTGGTTCTCAGTTGGATTCTATTATTTCAACTGTTACTGGTGGGAAAGGAACTTTTTTACCACAGGATAAAAAGTCTAAAGGTAAAAACAGGGCTAATAATCGTTTTCGTTCCTTTCGTTTCAACAAAGAACAAAAGCCTGATCCTTCGTCCTCAGGAGCAGTTTCAGTTTGGAAACCATCTCCAGTCTGGAATAAATCCAAGCCTGCTAGAAAGGCAAAGCCTGCTTCTAAGTTCACATGAAGGTACGGCCCTCATTCCAGTTCAGCTGGTAGGAGGCAGGTTACGTTTTTTCAAAGAAATTTGGATCAATTCTGTTCACAATCTTTGGATTCAGAACATTGTTTCAGAAGGGTACAGAATTGGTTTCAAGATGAGACCTCCTGCAAAGAGATTTTTTCTTTCCCATGTCCCAGTAAATCCAGTGAAAGCTCAAGCATTTCTGAATTGTGTTTCAGATCTAGAGTTGGCTGGAGTAATTATGCCAGTTCCAGTTCCGGAACAGGGGATGGGGTTTTATTCAAATCTCTTCATTGTACCAAAGAAGGAGAATTCCTTCAGACCAGTTCTGGATCTAAAATTATTGAATCGTTATGTAAGGATACCAACGTTCAAGATGGTAACTGTAAGGACTATATTGCCTTTTGTTCAGCAAGGGAATTATATGTCCACAATAGATTTACAGGATGCATATCTGCATATTCCGATTCATCCAGATCATTATCAGTTCCTGAGATTCTCTTTTCTAGACAAGCATTACCAATTTGTGGCTCTACCGTTTGGCCTTGCTACAGCTCCAAGAATTTTCACAAAGATTCTCGGTGCCCTTCTGTCTGTAATCAGAGAACAGGGTATTGTGGTATTTCCTTATTTGGACGATATCTTGGTACTTGCTCCGTCTTTACATTTAGCAGAGTCTCATACGAATCGACTTGTGTTGTTTCTTCAAGATCATGGTTGGAGGATCAATTTACCAAAGAGTTCTTTGATTCCTCAAACAAGGGTAACCTTTCTGGGTTTCCAGATAGATTCAGTGTCCATGACTTTGTCTTTAACAGACAAGAGACGTCTAAAATTGATTACAGCCTGTCGAAACCTTCAGTCTCAATCATTCCCTTCGGTAGCCTTATGCATGGAAATTCTAGGTCTTATGACTGCTGCATCGGACGCGATCCCCTTTGCTCGTTTTCACATGCGACCTCTTCAGCTCTGTATGCTGAACCAATGGTGCAGGGATTACACGAAGATATATCAATTAATATCTTTAAAACCGATTGTTCGGCACTCTCTAACGTGGTGGACAGATCACCATCGTTTAATTCAGGGGGCTTCTTTTGTTCTTCCGACCTGGACTGTAATTTCAACAGATGCAAGTCTCACAGGTTGGGGAGCTGTGTGGGGATCTCTGACGGCACAAGGAGTTTGGGAATCTCAGGAGGTGAGATTACCGATCAATATCTTGGAACTCCGTGCAGTTTTCAGAGCTCTTCAGTTTTGGCCTCTTCTGAAGAGAGAATCGTTCATTTGTTTTCAGACAGACAATGTCACAACTGTGGCATACATCAATCATCAAGGAGGGACTCACAGTCCTCTGGCTATGAAAGAAGTATCTCGAATTTTGGTTTGGGCGGAATCCAGCTCCTGTCTAATCTCTGCGGTTCATATCCCAGGTGTAGACAATTGGGAAGCGGATTATCTCAGTCGCCAAACGTTGCATCCGGGCGAATGGTGTCTTCACCCAGAGGTATTTCTTCAGATTGTTCAAATGTGGGGGCTCCCAGAGATAGATCTGATGGCCTCTCATCTAAACAAGAAACTTCCCAGGTATCTGTCCAGATCCCGGGATCCTCAGGCGGAGGCAGTGGATGCATTATCACTTCCTTGGAAGTATCATCCTGCCTATATCTTTCCGCCTCTAGTTCTTCTTCCAAGAGTAATCTCCAAGATTCTGAGGGAATGCTCGTTTGTTCTGCTAATAGCTCCGGCATGGCCTCACAGGTTTTGGTATGCGGATCTTGTCCGGATGGCATCTTGCCAACCATGGACTCTTCCGTTAAGACCAGACCTTCTGTCTCAAGGTCCTTTTTTCCATCCGGATCTGAAATCCTTAAATTTAAAGGTATGGAGATTGAACGCTTGATTCTTGGTCATAGAGGTTTCTCTGACTCCGTGATTAATACTATGTTACAGGCTCGTAAATCTGTATCTCGAGAGATATATTATAGAGTCTGGAAGACTTATATTTCTTGGTGTCTTTCTCATCATTTTTCTTGGCATTCTTTTAGAATACCGAGAATTTTACAGTTTCTTCAGGATGGTTTAGATAAGGGTTTGTCCGCGAGTTCTTTGAAAGGACAAATCTCCGCTCTTTCTGTTCTTTTTCACAGAAAGATTGCTATTCTTCCTGATATTCATTGTTTTGTACAAGCTTTGGTTCGTATAAAACCTGTCATTAAGTCAATTTCTCCTCCATGGAGTTTGAATTTGGTTTTGGGAGCTCTTCAAGCTCCTCCGTTTGAACCTATGCATTCATTGGACATTAAATTTCTTTCTTGGAAAGTTTTGTTCCTTTTGGCCATCTCTTCTGCTAGAAGAGTTTCTGAATTATCTGCTCTTTCGTGTGAGTCTCCTTTTCTGATTTTTCATCAGGATAAGGCGGTGTTGCGAACTTCTTTTGAATTTTTACCTAAAGTTGTGAATTCCAACAACATTAGTAGAGAAATTGTGGTTCCTTCATTATGTCCTAATCCTAAGAATTCTAAGGAGAAATCATTGCATTCTTTGGATGTTGTTAGAGCTTTGAAATATTATGTTGAAGCTACGAAATCTTTTCGTAAGACTTCTAGTCTATTTGTTATCTTTTCCGGTTCTAGGAAAGGCCAGAAAGCTTCTGCCATTTCTTTGGCATCTTGGTTGAAATCTTTAATTCATCTTGCCTATGTTGAGTCGGGTAAAATTCCGCCTCACAGAATTACAGCTCATTCTACTAGGTCAGTTTCTACTTCCTGGGCGTTTAGGAATGAAGCTTCAGTTGACCAGATCTGCAAAGCAGCAACTTGGTCCTCTTTGCATACTTTTACTAAATTCTACCATTTTGATGTATTTTCTTCTTCTGAAGCAGTTTTTGGTAGAAAAGTTCTTCAGGCAGCGGTTTCAGTTTGAATCTTCTGCTTATGTTTTTTATTAAACTTTATTTTGGGTGTGGATTATTTTCAGCAGGAATTGGCTGTCTTTATTTTATCCCTCCCTCTCTAGTGACTCTTGTGTGGAAAGATCCACATCTTGGGTAGTCATTATCCCATACGTCACTAGCTCATGGACTCTTGTTAATTACATGAAAGAAAACATAATTTATGTAAGAACTTACCTGATAAATTCATTTCTTTCATATTAACAAGAGTCCATGAGGCCCACCCTTTTTTGTGGTGGTTATGATTTTTTTGTATAAAGCACAATTATTCCAATTCCTTATTTTATATGCTTCGCACTTTTTTTCTTATCACCCCACTTCTTGGCTATTCGTTAAACTGATTTGTGGGTGTGGTGAGGGGTGTATTTATAGGCATTTTAAGGTTTGGGAAACTTTGCCCCTCCTGGTAGGAATGTATATCCCATACGTCACTAGCTCATGGACTCTTGTTAATATGAAAGAAATGAATTTATCAGGTAAGTTCTTACATAAATTATGTTTTTTTTACTATGCACTTATCATAGCAAGATAGACATTTCAATCATAACATTTTTATTACATCAATTTAAAACAATAACACAAGGAGGGTGCTCCAAAACTCTAGACATGATTTATGCAAATCTAGACATGATTTATGCAAATCTAGACATGATTTATGCAAATCTAGACATGATTTATGCAAATCTAGACATGATTTATGCATGCACGTTAAGGTGACTGACTCCCAGAGCAGACTTTTGGGACTGTCCAAGGAAAATTGTGACAGAGCAAGTATGGTAGTTATGATGGCCCTTATAAACCAAGCAAATCTCTGTGATTCTTATGAAATGAAGGCTCTTTTCATCCCTAGTTCAACTCTGCAGTATCCATTTTATATTATGTATGGTCACCCTACCCATGGTGCCCTATTACTCAGTTGCATTCTGAATACTGTCATTATACCCTCTGATGCTCCACAAAGATATGGATAATATAAATGTGAGACATTAACTATTCTGTTTCTGCAGGTAAATCTAGCAGGAGAGAACGAAGATGTAACAGTGCTGGGGTAGCTGGTCTTCTCCAGCCAGCTGCAGTGGGAGTCGGGGACCCTGATAGCTTTTGGGTCAGGTAAATATAGCTCCATGAGACCTTCTTTTATGAATATAACATTTATATCTGAGTTTTATATCTATAAAACCACTGTCAGGGAATAAGGTTACCAGGTGCCCAGTATGTTACCAGAAAGCCAGATTTTAGCTGGATGTCTAGTAAAATATGTAAGAAAAATGGGAATTTAACTGAATGTGTCTGATCTAAGCTCTTGTATGAGCAAGTGGCTGCTAGACCATACAGGCTTGTGGGTCTTATCTGAGGTTTAATGTGTCCAAATAGCTCACACGGCTTCAGGGCATGGGTCTCATCCAATGGCAATGGGCCTAATTCAAGGTCGAGAGTAATAGGGTCTCATCTGAGGTTTGATGTGGGCATGCAGATGACACAAAGGCCATTGTGTCTGATCTGACCATCCCCACTCACATTTTTCCTTGATCACCTGCTAATTGCCGAGCATTTTTGTGAAGGACAGCTGGCAACCATATCATTGAAAGGGTTAACCAGAGCTTGGTACTTCCTCAAGCAATTTGCTTCATTTTTAAGGAACTATGGTAAAAAGAGTGTGGGGGGGGGACACAATTTCTCAAGAAACCAGTTTTACAGTGTTTTGTGTGGTATGATTTATTCGTACAGATATTCCTAGCCTCCTTATGTGCTCTACAAACCTTTGCTAGATGAATATTGTTATAATAGAAACAAAATAGGCAACAATACAAACAGCTTTCAGATCATAAAACAAACTCTATTCCAACACTATCTCTTTAAAGCAAATAGTTCCGCTGCTATACACTGGCTCGCCACCAGAATTTTGGAGGCTGCCACAATATTGTGGTCAGGTTATCGCCATGGTGATGATCACAGTTTGGTTCCTTCAAAGATGTGTGTTATGGGTGACTCTACCACAGGGGACCAAACTCTGAATAACCTCTTAGACACACTGCAGCCCTTTCTGGTATCCCTAACCCTATGTAGATGAGCAGATTGTATAAGGGGAATATCTATCAAGCTGCATTCACAGCTTTTGAAGCTTGGTGGTACAGGAGCATAAGCAAACCTGCAACCACAAATTTAAGAATCAGAAACTACTTCTTTAGCCTCTCCTTCACCTCAGAGGTGGCGAGATAAATCACGGCGACATTCTCTTCTTGGGGTGATTGACATGCCCTGCTTTCTGCTAGTTGAGCAAGAGCAGGGGGCTGCATTGCACAAGAGAACACTTGTGCATTGTTCAATTTTGCCATGCAATGCTGCATCATGTAAGGCAATTGCAGGTAGACAGGTTCTCTACTTGAGAATTTAGCTTGCTGCAATTTTTTTCCCTACATTTTGTCTAGGGAGAAAAGAGAACCATCTATTAAAAATAGTCACTTGTCTAATAGATACACAAAATTATGCTTATCTGGGATATCTGCTTTTAAACATCTAATGCTAGATGCTTTTTTTTTATTTTGCTATAAGTTGTATTCCATCTCAACTTTTTAATTTAAGTTTATTATGTGTAGGCATTGTTCTATGCATATACTGGTTAGACTTTAGCACTTTGTGTATTTACAAGTGTTATTCGGAAAAATGATTATAAAAAAAACAACAACAAAACTGATCTTTAGTGCCTACAACAGATGCAGACAGACCCCTGCATTGTCACCTTATCAAACACCTGTGCCACAGACCATACCTAGTTGCATTACAGTTTGTAGGGCATTACCATACTGGGAGCTCACTCTATCTGCCCTTTTCCTCAACTTCTTATACTCAGTCCAGCATTTCACTTTTTAAATGTTAGGAGACACGCCAGACTCAGGAATCAAACACAGGCCTACCCACAGGACTTATGTTTCTTACCTTCAGCTGACAGCTGACATTGACCCATAGCACAACAGGTTTTTTTACCCACATTGCAGTTTATTTAATGTACACTCTACCTAACAGTCCTATGACATCACTATATTTATTATTAAAGCATGACATCATCAGGCTTTGCCCTCCCGCTATGTCTTCTGCTATACATATTTTTATATAAAAACATACATACTGAAGAAGAACCTTCTAATACAAACATTATAATCGCTTATTTATACTACCCCGAGCTAACTATGGATTTGATCACAATCTTGCACTTGTTTTCAGTAGATAACAATTTCTGAATGTCTTCTGGAATTGTCAGAGTGTTCTTCCAGTGATCACAATCCTAATATTTTTCTGCTGTTAATTTGCCCCTAGTACAAAATTGTTACCTCCCAAAAACAACACAAAATAATTATCTACCTCAGTGATGGCCACTTCCTAGCACACAAGGGGGGGGGGGTGCAGATCAATATTTTAGTAGCCTTAAGGGCTGCATATACATTTAGGACTATTAAGCCAATAAATAATATATGTCCAAAACATGCTCAGTGGCACAGGGCCAGATTTAGGTCAAGTTGCAGGGTACCCTCTGTCTTCCCCTCTTTTGAATTGTGGTCACAAGTACACAGTTTTAGTTCCTCTTTTCCCTATTGCCACAAAATGGTGTCACATTGTTAGTTCTGCTTTCCCCAAAATGCAGCAAAAACTAGAGTCAAGGGCCACATGTGCTGCCAGTTGACCATCCCTGATCTACATCGCTACCCTCCCAATTTCTGAATCCAAAAATCAATTTGATTAATGACGATTACATCACAAGTTGACGGACCTGTATGCTTTTTAACCCTTTCCCGTCATATTAATTTTGACATAGTGCGCCAGCAGGTCTTATTTAATTATTTAACGCAGTTCCCCTTGTACTCAGCACCATATAGAAATGCTATCCCCTTCTGCACACACATCACCCTTTACAGATGTGATCCCCCACTGCACACACAGCACCCTATACATATATAGCATCGCTATGGATGCTGTGGGTGTGGGGGGAATTTGCATCGCTGTGTGTGTGGGATCACATGGGTGCTTAACTTAAAGGGACATTAAACCCAAATTGTTTCTTTCAGGATTTAGAAAGAGGGCATAATTTTAAACAACTTTCTAAGGTACCTCTATTATCTAATTTGCTTCATTCTCTTGATTTCCTTTGCTGAAAAGCATATCTAGATAGGCTCAGTAGCTGCTGATTGGTGGCTGTGCATAGATGCCTCGTGTGATTGACTCATCCATATGCATTGCTATTTATTCAACAAAGGATATCTAAATAATTAGGCAAATTAGATACTAGAAGTAAATTGGAAAGTTGTTTGAAATTGTATTCTCTATTTGAATCATGAAATAAATATTTGGCTTTAGTGTCCCTTTAACATACCAAAATATATACGCAATAAGTGAGCAGAGGTTGGTGGACATTTTTCGGCTCCTAACAAACAATGAATATTTAAATGTTTCATGTACTTCTAACAAGCTTATAGATGTAGGACCAGTTGCAGGATGCTTCTTTGGTATATAACAATAAGAAATCAAAATTATGTATTGGGTCTAGATTGTCCCTTTAATTTAAAAGAAACAGTATCTGGGACATCTAAGACAATTCCACTGAATTTTACCCCCATAGATTCCTAGAATCGATGGTGTATATTTAAATGATTCTTTGTTTGTTTAAAGAATTTTCTACACTTGCCCTTCAATTGTTCTCGTACAAGGCCTGTTCTTATACAAAGTGAATTCTCTGCCTTCCATCTTGGGCCAGTGCCAGTTTAGGTTGGAGGGAGACTGATGCAATCTGTGCTTGATTTCTTAGGAATAAAGTGCCTGAGTCAGTGGAAGCCAGTCCGGGAAGACCACAAAGTACAGAAAAACAGAACCAAAACCAACAGAGACAGTCACAAAGTGAAAACAAACAGATCCGTTCCGGAGACAGGAGGCTACAGAAAAGAGAGTCGTACTGTGAGAGGAGACAGTCACGGTTTCTATTGAGCTGTAAGTTTCATTGACAGCGATCACTTTCATTACTGTGTGATGACACTGTGACACTTTACTCAAACAGGTGATGACACTGTGACACTTTACTCAAACAGGTGATGACACTGTGACACTTTACTCAAACAGGTGATGACACTGTGACACTTTACTCAAACAGATAAAGGGACGTTGAACTCAAAATGTAATTCATCATAAAATGTTTATTTATGGACAGAAAAAAAGCAATTTACTTTCATTCTTTATTTTGTGTCCTATAACAATGAAAATTGTAGTTTTTCCACTGCCCCAGAGATAGGGTTGCCACCTCACCTCAGCCATGTTTTCCTGGGCACTTATGAGTTCAGACATCCCAAGTCTCCCTGAAGTTCAGGGAGTCTCCCTGATTGTAATAGCGGCTTCCTGATGCCAGCAAATGGAATGCAATCTCCCTGAAACTCCAAGCACCATGATCCAATGTGGCCCAAATCCGGAAAAGTGTTTCTTTAAGGAATGCCTTTAGTTGCTGGGACGTTATAGAACCCTCAAAGCCTGCATCAGTAGCCAAAATGCCCCCACTGATTTTAAAAACACAAATACTACCTTATTTACTGCACGTAATTAAACTTTGTATTCTAAAATATTTAACATTCAACAACCGTACGGTTACTAGAAAATAGGTTTGTTGTATGTGGTTGTGCAGTAAAGCTACTTTTTTTTATGTGACTTTAGTGGGAAGCTACTTTAATGATAAGTCCCTATCTTATTTAGGGTTTCAAGGTGTCCAATATATAACTGGGAGGGGGGTGGCGGCGCAGTAGCGGGTGAAGCTACCTCCCTGAAATGAGTTTTTGCAGGTTGGGATGTCTGCATGCTGCAGGGTGTGCAGGGAGGAACATGAATAGTGCTGTCCAGGATCACTATTTGTGTGCTGTCCATGGGTGTAATTCATGTTCCCCTCTGCACGCCCTGCAGCATGTGTAACGCATAAGTGTCCAGGAAAACGTGGTCGAGGTGGCAGCCTTACCCAGAGAGGCTGGAGTGAGTCCTTCGAACTTCAGAATAATGATTTGCTACATAGAGAAGAAGCTAATTTATCAGTAGCGTTCACATGTGTTGAGCAGAATATGGCAGCAGTGTTTACTTCTCCTATATAATTTTTGAGACAAAACATATTTCTTAAAAAAAAAAAAAAGTAGGAAAATAATAGAAATAATACAAATCAATCGCAAAGTTGTTGTTTTTTTTGCTTTTTCTGAACCATAGTTGCTGCCATATTTAGCCCACTGCAAGTGTGTCTCCTCCAGCTCAATATGGTGCAGCCAATGACAAGAGAACCGCACGTTTTACTGCAAACTGCACTTACTCCCTTGAGCTGAATAGCAGCATGCAAGAGCACACTGCTATATATTTCAATATTGCATGAGCTTGGGGCTGCCACCTTTTGTTCAGGCCAAACCTGAACACTCTTGCGCATAAATAGCTCCTAAACACAAACTTGCACATAGATATTCACACTCACACACACTAACACACACTTCCGATCCCACACACACTCACACACTAGTACACCCTCACACACATTCTCACACACTAACACACACTCACACTTTCACACACACTTTAACACACTAGCACACACATGCTCTCTCTCACACTATCCCACACAAAGACACACACATACACACAAACACACCAACACTCTCACACACACACTCTCTCACACACACATACATTCACACTTGCACACACAGAAAGACACTGACAAACACAAAGACACACACTCTCTCGGACACAAAGATGCTTAAACACACAGACACACTCCCGCACACCCCCAAGAGAGAAATAACTGAAGGCATGTGCAGTATTTTGCAAATGCACAAAGTCACCTATTTGCCTGTGACTGTTTCTACCAAACCCGGACATTTGCATGTCTGGGCCTGATATAGCTTCAAACACGGACACACAAATGGAAACCTGAACTGTCCGGGTCATCATTGGCTGCACTGCTTGTCTGTCAAAAAAAAAAATCAGCACCAGTTTGGGTGGAGGAGACAATTTTGCAGAGGCTAAATATAAAGTAAGAAAATTAACTTTTATAAATATTTATATCAGTCAAATGTGCTTAACTTGTACTTGTTCTTGGTACATTTACTAATATTAAAGTTCACTATCACATTATCCTATATTGTAAAAATAATTATTCACGGAAATAATTTATTTTTAAAATAAAACCAGTAGTAATTTGTTAACAATGGGTTAACAAACAATGGGTTAAACGTATAGGTAAAGTCCTGCCCAGTAGATACATGCATTGCAGCTTCCAAGCAGAACACACCAAGCCAATCAGGAACATCTGTCAGAGCTACCAATCACCAGCTGTATCCTGTTTGGGAACCGCAAAAGTTGTGGCATTGAAGTGGGACTTTAAATATGTATTTAACCCATTTAGAGAAGTTAAACACATAGGCCTAGTTTCCATTGCTATTGTAAACTGTGTAAACTGGTGCTAACAACAAGTATCTCCATTAGAGACTATGGAAAGGTTTTATGTTACCGCCAGTGTAAACTAGACCATAGTTATTAAGGGTTAGTAGTGCAAATATTATTTACTCTAAAAAACTAGTACCTGCCATTTTATGCCAATGTCCCTTAAAACTACAATTTTGTAAAAGGGACAGTCTACTGAAAAACGTTTATTGTTTAAAAAGATAGATAATCCCTTTATTACCCATACCCCAGTTTTGCACAACCAACACGGTATACAACAAACCTATTAGGAGAACAGTTGCCCATAGCCACCAATCACTGGCTGTTTCCTGCTTAGGAGATGCAGTGCTCTGGACTTTATCTATGTGACTAACCCCTTTGTGGGGGTCCCAGTATTCCAATGAAGCACCCATCTACAATATGTTGGGTGACAGAACCTTTGCCCAGAGAAGCCCTCTAGGTTACAATGTACCGTTTTCTTGTAGAAGATACTACTGACCATATCCTACTGCGCTGGTACAACTGGCAGCAAGTACCTGAAGACACCATTACTAAACCTCTGTGCTGCTTTGCTTGTAGCTATCCTGTATCAGGAATACAGCGATGTGGCCATTAACCGAGAGATCCAGAGGCAGAAGCGGGAGGACACCACTGGAGAGGAGGAAGATGCTTCGCCCAGTCCTAAAAGCAATCTGTCACCCAGCAGCTCATTCCGTTCCCAGAAGTCATCACGGGGGTCCACCTTCTCACTGTGGCAGGATATCCCTGATGTAAGAGGCAGCGGCCTGCTCAACACCCTCAGCATCCAGGAGCGCAAACTGCAGGAGGTAAAAAGTGAGCCCTTTATGGTGAGGGCAGAGACCGAGATCTAGCGATTGGGTAAAGGTTTTATATATATACTGTATATGTGTATATAAATGTACAGTATATGTGTATATAAATGTACAGTATATGTGTATATAAATGTACAGTATATGTGCATATAAATGTACAGTATATGTGTTTATATAAATGTACAGTATATGTGTTTATATAAATGTACAGTATATGTGTGTATAAATGTACAGTATATGTGTATATAAATGTACAGAATATGTGTTTATATAAATGTACAGTATATGTGTATATAAATGTACAGTTTATGTGTTTATATAAATGTACAGTATATGTGTATATAAATGTACAGTATATGTGTGTATAAATGTACAGTATATGTGTATATAAATATACAGTATATGTGTTTATATAAATGTACAGTTTATGTGTTTATATAAATGTACAGTATATGTGTATATAAATGTACAGTATATGTGTATATAAATGTACAGTATATGTGTGTATAAATGTACAGTATATGTGTATATAAATGTACAGTATATGTGTTTATATAAATGTACAGTATATGTGTATACAAATGTACAGTATATGTGTATATAAATGTACAGTAAATGTGTGTATAAATGTACAGTATATGTGTATATAAATGTACAGTATATGTGTATATAAATGTACAGTATATGTGTGTATAAATGTACAGTATATGTGTTTATATAAATGTACAGTATATGTGTATATAAATGTACAGTATATGTGTATATAAATGTACAGTATATGTGGCTATATATATACAGTATATATATATATATATATATATATATATATATACCGTATATACACACACACACACACAGTATATGTGTATATAAATTTACAGTAAAAGCCACTTGATTCACTGTCACCCACAACCCTGACAGATAAATCAAGAACTTCTAGAAACTTGGCAGCCTTTAAAGTCAAAACTAAATGTTTTATAATTCAAATGGAACTTATAATGCTTAAAAATATTTCCAATTTACTTCTGTTATCAGACTGACCTTTTTATCTTAGTATCCTTTGTTAAAAATTGCTTCCTTTATATGAGAGCATATTAAGGTAGGCTCAATAGTGCACATTGAGCACCATATAGCTGCAATGTCTGCAACAATCAAACAGCACATATACATCACAACATGATTAAAGGGATAGTAAAATCCAAATTAAACTTTCATGATTCAGATAGGGCATGTCATTTTAAACAACTTTCTCATTTACTTTAATCATCAAATTTGCTTTGTTCTCTTGGTATCATGCTATCAGTTTTGTATTGTGAGTATAATTATAACTAAAATCCTTATAGATAACAATCTTCTGTCCCTTCCTATATTTTCCTATACTTCGAACCCTGTCTTGTTTGTTTATTGGCTACTTTATAGGCAAAAATCTTCTGTAGTGAACTAATTTGTTGGCTTCTTTCAAGTAGCATTCACTCCGTTTACATCCCATGTGGAATTTATCATTACGTTATCATTTGTTTTTATTTTATACATAGGTGAACAGGGGGTTTAAAGAGCTTTAGCTAGATGAAGAAATATTTCTGGTGAATGCTACTATTGTACTAATCCAAGAGTTTATATTATTAGACATAAAAGCAAATCTATATCTTTTTTCGAGGAGTAAAAATATGTTAAATTTATTAATATTATTATTTGATTAGATTTGTAAACTGTTGCAGACAATGGCGGTGACATTTGACTCCCAGATCTTGTGTCCCATAATTTGTCTCTGATAGGAAGTTTAAAGTGATTCAGATAAGCTATGTAATAAAGCGCATATGAATAGACCAGTCCGGTCGCCAAACGTGGGTAAACTTTCTTGTGGACAAGTAAAATTTTAAAGTTGCTGGACTGACTGACAACCTGACTTTTATTATCTGACCATAATTCAACTGACAGTTGAAAATCACTCTGTTTTGCAGTAGATATTTTCCCAGAATTTTATTTCTAAAGCGTGGCTACGTTGCTAGTAGGGATGGGCGAATGTGTTTATGTTCGAATGTTATCGTAAAAATTTGATTTACATAATTGAATGTTAATAAGAATGAATATTCATACAAATTCTATAATGGAATGCTATTTACAGTTTTCGAATGTCACTTTCGAATTTGAATGTTTATAATTAGATCAAATGTCCACATTCAAAATTTCGAGTGTAACATTCAATTTAACAAATACTATTCAGAAGTTCAATAGTTCATGTGGTAGGGAATTTAGTAAATTGATACATAATAGATACAAATATATCAATTTGAATGTTTCTATTTTGAATATTGCATAATTTGAATATTACATTTATACAAAGCATTAGAAATACTATTACAAATATATAAATTTGAATTGATTATTACATTTAAAGAAAGTGTTAGAAATATTATTACATTAAACGAATGTTAGACAGTTGTACAAACATTCAAAAATTCTAAATGAACGAACGAATGTGTTAAAATTTGTTTCATTTTTCAAATGTTGCGAAATATTTGCCCATCCCTAGTTGCTAGGTTACGGACAATGCTCTAATTTCATTAGTGGATGATGAGCTTTCATTTCAGGTTAGAGTTATATGCAATGTGGAGATATCTTAATGTCAGTGAACCCTAGGTAAAAAAGGAGATAATGCAAAAAAACAAAAACAAGACAGGAAGGGACAAACAATATGATAACGAAAAGCGAGAGAGACCTTCCAAAAAGAGCTGGATGATAAATGACAAAGGGGGGAAAAGAGTGTGACTATTGTGTGACAGCTCAAAACAGGTAATGCTGTGTAACGTATGTCAGCAGTTTTAAAAGAAACGGAATGTTCAAGGTTTACTCTTTAATTTAAATTTAATACACGCAGACACCAGTGGACGTTACTCGCCCGGCAGCAAGTGGATATTTTTTGGTAATTATAAGTCCTGGAATTTGTTTTCTTACCGTATACAGAAAGCAGTGGCAAAATTCTATTCTTTAGGGTGAAAACCACAGACTATTCAAAAGTAACCCAGAAACCAATATGAAACCACTAGATACATTTACACCAGGAGACTAAATTATAGGACATCAAGTAAAGGTTGGCTATTTTTTTACACTTTTATGTCCGTTTAAGCACCATATATACAGCTTGTTATAAATAGTGTTGCAAACACTGCTGCCGTAGAGTGCTCAGAATACACACGCACTCCTAAAGGGACACTCAAGTCCAAATTAACCTTTCATGATTCAGATAGAGCAGCAATTTTAAACAACTTTCTAATTTACTACCATTAATAAAATGTGCACAGTGTTTTTATATTTACACTTTTTGAGTCACCCGCTCCTACTGAGCATGTGCAAGAATTCACAGACTATATGTATACAGGTATACCTCACTTTACAGCGCTTCACTTTACAGCGCTTCACTAATACAGCGCTTTGTGAAGCTGAAGTTCAACCTCCAAGGATTTTGAAACAGTGCTGTAATCTTCGTGAGATTGCTAGAAAAGTGAATGGCACTATTTTGTTATGCACAGTTCACTCTGTTTACAGCATTACAGTGCAATCTGTGCCTCAGTGCTATAGTCTGGCAAATATTACTATAGTAATTGTCACTATTTTACAGGTACAGTATTTATTGAATACTAATTGAATATTGTGCTGTGCTAGTGTTAAACTAAACCTAGTGCTATTGCACCCCTAATATATGTTAGTTCAAACATGTTTTCAAGTTTTTAAACACACTGGCAAGTGAAAATAAAGCTAAAATCGCCTTGTTTCACTTTAAGGCGGTTTTCACTTTACAGCGGGGCTCCGGTCCCTAAACCGCTGTATGAGCGGGGTATACCTGTATGCATTTGTGATTGGCTGATGGCTGTCACATGATACAGGAGGAGTGGAAAGAGACATAACTTTGAAATTTGTCAGAAAAAATCTACTACTCATTTGAAGTTCAGACTAGAGGTTGATTTATGAAAGCCTTCGGCAGGCTTCGCACCCCTTACGACTGCAGGTTCTCACAAGAGAACCTGCAGTCCATATTTAACAAGCAGTGGTCATCAGACCGCTGCTTTCCTAACCTTTCGCCACCAGTTATTTGGCCAATTTCATCTCCCTGGTCTCGCCAGACAGGGGAGATTGACAGCTCCTGCCCACGCGTGATTAGCTGTGCGTGGGCAGGGGGAGGGATTGCATGCAAGTGCAAAATAGCACTCGTGTGCAATACTGAATTCCGGCAGTGGAATTCAGCCTGCCAGAGGCGAGCTGCGGCAAACAGGGGCGCGTATGTTCGCCCCTGTCCGCCACAGCTTGATAAATCAACCCTAAGTGCTATTTCATTGTCTTTTTATCATGCATCTGTTGTTTATGCAAATCTACTGTATTTACTGGCCCTTAATCCTACCTCATTATGCTCTCAGGGATAGGAGGGGGGAAGTGCTTGTGTCATTCTGATGAAGGTTTTTAGCAGAAAGTAGGGATGTGCTGGGAGAGTTTAGGCTTAGAGTGAACTGGAGATTTGCAGCTGATCTTGTGTATTGCAGGAAACCTTTTAGTGGAAAACTGTTTCTTAAAAAGAAGATGAAAACTAAAAGTACTTGGCATTATTTTGAAGTTGACCTGATTCTCTCACACCTGGTGAGCTCTGGATTAAACAAACGTCCCTTGATACTGATCCAGCAACATCACTGAAATACATGAGGATTTGCTGATGACCAGTTGGAAGAGGAGGGGGGAACTTTGCAATTTCTTTACAAACGTGTTCCCTTGGGGTGGGGGATTTTGATGCGCCAGCCTCCCTTTTGTACAACGTTGCTAAAGTAACAAAGCTTGTTTGGTTCAGTTCCCTCCTGTCTGCTATGCTGTCCCTCTCCCCCTGTTACTGATCATTGTTCTGTGTCTTCACAGGCCAAGTTCGAGCTGGTGACCTCAGAAGCCTCATACGTGCACAGTCTCTCCATTGTGGTGGATCATTTCCTCAACTCTCCTGAACTCAACGATTGTCTGGGTGCCCAGGAAAAGCAGTGGCTCTTCTCCAAACTGCCAGAAGTGAAGGATATCAGTGAGAGGTGCGACCCCTCAACCTTAGTGTGTTCTACACACTGTATACAGATATACACCCCATACCCTCTATACAGATATACACCCAGTACCCTTATACAGATATATACCCAGTATACTCACATTATACAAATATACACCCAATATGCAGATATACACCCTGTATACTCACAGTATACAAATATACACCCAATATGCAGATATACACCCAATATGCAGATATACACCCAGTACCCTCTATACAGATATACACCCTTTATACAGATATACACCCAGTACCCTCTATACAAATATACACCCAGTACCCTCTATACAGATATACACCCTTTATACAGATATACACCCTGTATACTCACAGTATAAAAATATATACCCAGTATACAGATATACACCCCATACCCTCTATACAGATATACACCCAGTACCCTCTATACAGATATACACCCTTTATACAGATATGCACCCTGTATACTCACAGTATAAAAATATATACCCAGTATACAGATATACACCCTGTAACCATTATACAGATATACACCCTTTATACACCCTTTATACAGATTTACACCCTGTATACTCACAGTATACAAATATACACCCAATATGCAGATATACACCCAATATGCAGATATACACCCTGTATACAGTCATATTCCCAAAATACAGATATTCACTCAGTATATAAAGATATACACCCTGTATACAGTTATACTCCCAATATACAGATATACACCCTCTATACAGTTATACACCCCTTATACAGATATACATTCAGTATCTATACAGACATAAACCCTTTATACAGATATACATCCTGTATACAGTTATACTCCAAATATACAGATATACACCTAACATACAGATATACACCCTCTATACAGATATACACCCAGTTCCCTCTATACAGATATACACCCTCTATACAGATATACACCCAGTACCCTTTATACAGATATGCACCCTCTATACAGATATACATACACCCTGTTTACAGTTATACTCCCAATATACATTTATACACCCACTATACAGATATACTACACCCAATATACATATATAAACCCTGCATACAGCTATACACCCTGTATACAGATATACACCTTGTATACATATTTATACACCCTGTATACATAGACACACCCAGTATACAGATATGCACCGTATATACAGATATACATGTAGTATACAGTTATACACCCAGTATATAGATATACACCCTATGTATAGATATACAGCCAGTATACAGATATACACCCTATATACAGATATACAGCCAGTATACAGATATACCCCCTTTATACAGATATACAGCCAGTATACAGATATACACCTAGTATACAGTTATACACCCAGTATACAGATATACCCCCTATATACAGATCTACAGCCAGTATACAGATATACAGCCAGTATACAGATATACCCCCTATATACAGATCTACAGCCAGTATACAGATATACACCCTATATACAGATATTACAGCCAGTATACAGATAGTGAAGCACATTGGAAGTGATAGCAAAAATCTTTATCAATGTCTTTTTTTTATTTTAATTATTACAACAAGGAACTAAAGTTTATGGCAGCAATATTGTCTAAGCCACTATCTGTTATTATCATTAGCATTGTAGTTCTTGTTGAGAATTTACACAGCTAACAGACCATTCACTAATGTTGCCATTGCTACACATTGCCCTGTGTTTGGCTATTGGGCAGGTTTCTGATGGACCTGGAAGAAAGACTTGAGGAGGACATCTTGCGGTTTGATGTCTGTGATATAGTCCTACGTCATTGTCCGGAGCTGCGCAGAGTTTACCTTCCCTATGTCACAAACCAGGCCTATCAGGAGCAGACATATCAGCGCTTGCTGTAAGTATCCGTGTGCTGGCAGCGATAGCTCCTGATTCACTTGCTCTGGATTTGTGTGTATATTTGTTTGCTATTATCACACCCAACGTGTGCAAAAAGCTCACGTTTGCGCTCAAGCGGGAGCGCTAAATACCCTCCACTTGTAATATAGCCCATAGTGTTTTAAAATACGTTAGTTTACATGCAACAAACCAAAAAGTTACTTTAATAATTCTTTGTGTCAAATAACATATAACTAACTGTATTTGTTTTTTCTGTTATTTTTACGTTTTTTGTTTAAATTATTCATGGGTGCCAACTTAGGGCCGACATGGAGAGAAATCACGCGAAACCTTTTTATTTATTTTTAATTGAACGTTATATAATAATATGTTTGTGTCTCTTCTTTATATTCAGTACCCAGCGACATAAACAGCTACCAAGCTAAATTTTGTCTTTCTAAAATGTTTTAAAGGAACAGTAACACCTTGAAATTGATATATAAAATGTTTAACTATCCACACTGAAACAACTTTGTAGTATATGTTAATGATTTATTTTGCCCCCCTTTCATGTAATTTCGTTCTGAAAATTGAGCAATTTCTAGTTCTCAGAACTTGAAATATATCCTATTGACTTCTCAGTGCTAATTCTGTCAAACATCTGTTCCTAATTGGCTTTGTTAGATAACGACTTCAAAATAATGCACTTTATACTAACTTTATGACTGTGACTAGCCTTGTTGTCTGCAAACTAAAGCCCTGATTGATTTCTCCAAATAAGGCAAATTGTGGGTGGGGATTGCCTATCTAAAACTAATTGCAGTAAAAAGGATTTTAAGTTGTTTTAGAAACGTTAAAGGCTAGATTATGAGTGGAGCAATATTTATTGCTCCTACTCTGTGTTAGTCTTTGGGTTTATGCACGTGTCGGATACCATGCGTATTACAAGTTGAAAGTAAAAAGTTTTCACTTGTACGCTAACCTGCCGCACGCAACAAGCCAAAGTAATAATATCGCTATTACGTTAAGGTAATAGGTTTCATAGGTTTCAATGGAGCGTGAAAAGTGGGGAAAAACCAAATACCCAAGTCGCACAAACCCCATCACATTTTCTCAGTGCGCTAACTCGACATGAAATTAATATTTCAAATTCCAATGTTTTCACATAGAAGAATATGTTCTACTTATTCATAAATAAATATTTTTACATATTTCTGATGTTTTTGGGGTAAAATATATATCTATACCTGTGTATGTTTATGATTATATGTAAGTATGGATATATACGGATATGTATAGGAATACCTATTTATAAATACTATGTAAAGAACATTGGAATGTGAAATATTTACATATTATATTGTGTGTGTGTATATATATATATATATATATATATATATACACACACACACACACACATAAATACATCTGTACACACACACATATATATACAGCAGCAGTTTAAATGATTTTTATTCTCCATGAAAAGGGTTAGCTAAAGATTTTTACATTTAAAGTGAAACAAACAAGAATTGTGTACTTAAATACCTAAGTATGCATTGTTCATTGGCTTCTAGGGACAATTCGGACAGAAAAACAATCTTGTTTATTTAGCACAGGATTGTCTATAAAAAACAAACAAAACATTATTTTAAAATATTCTCTTTTAGATGCAACAGAGAAATGTTTTGACTACAATGTCCCTTTAAAATTGAAAAATCTTCACTGTCTTGTCATTGTGACCAAACCGAATGATCAACTGTCTCTTGTAATTTTAATAAAGTTATATTGATATTGTTACGTCTTATCTAACAACTTTATTTAACTGTTACTTACCCCAGACTGGAGAACACCCGGTTCAGAAGTGTTCTAGCCAAGCTCGAAGAAGACCAAGTGTGTCAGAGGCTGCCACTCACGTCCTTCCTTATTCTGCCCTTCCAGAGGATAATGCGCATTAAGATGCTGGTGGAGGTACAATGCCGACTCCTTACATCTGTGTTTGAAGAAGAATTTGATATTAAAGGGACACTGAACCCAAATGTTTTCTTTCGTGATTCAGATAGAGCATGCAATTTTAAGCAACGTTCTAATTTACTCCTATTATCAAATTTGACTCATTCTCTTGGTATCTTTATTTGAAATGCAAGAATGTAAGTTTAGATGCCGGTCCATTTTTGGTTAACAACCTGGGTTGTCCTTGCTGATTGGTGGATAAATTCATCCACCAATGAACAAGTGCTTTCCGGGGTTCTGAACCAACAAATAGCTTAGATGCCTTCTTTTTTAAATAAAGATAGCAAGAGAACGAAGAAAAATTGATAATAGGAGTAAATAAGAAAGTTGCTTAAAATTGCATTCTCTATCTGAATCACAAAAGAAAAAAAATTGGGTTCAGTGTCCCTTTAATTAAAGGGATGTTTTCTTATAAAATATACCAAGACAGAATACCTAGGTATGCTTAGGAGCATGCACATGTTTTGAGCACTCTATGTATAAAATTGTTACAAAACATTGTTAGTGCTGAAGACACGTGGACACACCTGAGGCTACCTAGATATTCTGTCATGAAACTGAACTTAGTTTTAGCAAATGGTAACAAGAAAAAGTTTTTTGTTTTCTTTTGTTTGTTTTTTAAATTTAATAGATTACTTGAAGAGGGCAAAATATACTACCTAAAAAAAACACAGGGTTAAATCAGGAGAACTTCCTTTTTTCGCATAGAGAAATGCATCATAATCCGCCCAGCTCGCCTTACAAACAGCGCAAATTAACTTGCAATTTTTTGATAAATTTGTGCGTTCTGTTGTGCCTCTCTAAGGGCGAGCCGCAGAGAACTCGGAGGAGAATACAAAGGAGATTTCTCCTAGCCCTTGATAAATCTAGCCCTTAGTGTCCAGAAAGAGGTGCAGTTTATTACAATGCAATGTAATTCAGCCCTTTCTTGCAAACTAAAATAAATAGAATCTGAAAAAAAAAAAAAAAAAAATATATATATATATATATATATATATATATATATATATATATATACAGTACTGTATAATATGTAAGCCACAGTGTCCTCTAGTGGCAGTTTGAGGTAGTTCACTCTAGTTAGTTAAATTAACATACCATGTTATAAGCCCAGTTAATATTTTCATGTCTGTTTTTGAATGATTATTTTCATACTTTATGAATATATTTTGTTTATCTTTGTTGTTGTTTGTTCATCTATTAATCTCGCTGTTGTTTTGTAACTATTAGTTTACCTGTGTATGTTTTATTTCTTACTTTTGTATTGATCTGTCTGTTTCTGCAGAATATTCTGAAGCACACAGCACCAGGATCCCACAATGAAGATACAGCCAGCAAGACTTTCACTGAGCTAAAGAAGGTACCAATAGCAAAAAAATATGTCTGATGCTAGAGATAAACTTAGTACTAGGCTTAGGTCTAACATAAAGGCTAGGTTTAAGGTATCAGGCTTAGGTTTAGGGTAGGAGGTAGGGTTAGCTTTAGGTTTAGGTTTAAGGTAGTGGCTAGGGTTAGTACTAGGTTTAGGTTTAAGGTAGCGGCTAGGGTTAGTACTAGGTTTAGGTTTAAGGTAGCGGCTAGGGTTAGTACTAGGTTTAGGTTTAAGGTAGCGGCTAGGGTTAGTACTAGGTTTAGGTTTAAGGTAGCGGCTAGGGTTAGTACTAGGTTTAGGTTTAAGGTAGCGGCTAGGGTTAATACTAGGTTTAGGTTTAAGGTAGCGGCTAGGGTTAGTACTAGGTTTAGGTTTAAGGTAGCGGCTAGGGTTAGTACTAGGTTTAGGTTTAAGGTAGTGGCTAGGGTTAGTACTAGGTTTAGGTTTAAGGTAGCAGCTAGGGTTAGTACTAGGTTTAGGTTTAAGGTAGCAGCTAGGGTAAGTACTAGGTTTAGGTTTAAGGTAGCGGCTAGGGTTAGTACTAGGTTTAGGTTTAAGGTAGCAGCTAGGGTAAGTACTAGGTTTAGGTTTAAGGTAGCGGCTAGGGTTAGTACTAGGTTTAGGTTTAAGGTAGCGGCTAGGGTTAGTACTAGGTTTAGGTTTAAGGTAGCGGCTAGGGTTAGTACTAGGTTTAGGTTTAAGGTAGCAGCTAGGGTTAGTACTAGGTTTAGGTTTAAGGTAGCGGCTAGGGTTAGTACTAGGTTTAGGTTTAAGGTAGCAGCTAGGGTTAGTACTAAGTTTAGGTTTAAGGTAGCGGCTAGGGTAAGTACTAGGTTTAGGTTTAAGGTAGCAGCTAGGGTTAATACTAGGTTTAGGTTTAAGGTAGCGGCTAGGGTAAGTACTAGGTTTAGGTTTAAGGTAGCAGCTAGGGTAAGTACTAGGTTTAGGTTTAAGGTAGCAGCTAGGGTTAATACTAGGTTTAGGTTTAAGGTAGCGGCTAGGGTAAGTACTAGGTTTAGGTTTAAGGTAGCAGCTAGGGTTAGTACTAGGTTTAGGTTTAAGGTAGCTGCTAGGGTTAGTACTAGGTTTAGGTTTAAAGTAGCAGCTAGGGTTAGTACTAGGTTTAGGTTTAAGGTAGCGGCTAGGGTTAGTACTAGGTTTAGGTTTAAGGTAGCTGCTAGGGTTAGTACTAGGTTTAGGTTTAAGGTAGTGGCTAGGGTTAGTACTAGGTTTAGGTTTAAGGTAGCGTCTAGGGTTAGTACTAGGTTTAGGTTTAAAGTAGCTGTTAGGGTTAACACTAGGTTTAAGTTTAAGGTAGCGGCTAGGGTTAGTACTAGGTTTAGGTTTAAAGTAGCGGCTAGGGTTAGTACTAGGTTTAGGTTTAAGGTAGCGGCTAGGGTTAGTACTAGGTTTAGGTTTAAAGTAGCGGCTAGGGTTAGTACTAGGTTTAGGTTTAAAGTAGCGGCTAGGGTTAATACTAGGTTTAGGTTTAAGGTAGCGGCTAGGGTTAGTACTAGGTTTAGGTTTAAGGTAGCGGCTAGGGTTAGTACTAGGTTTAGGTTTAAGGTAGTGGCTAGGGTTAGTACTAGGTTTAGGTTTAAGGTAGCAGCTAGGGTTAGTACTAGGTTTAGGTTTAAGGTAGCAGCTAGGGTAAGTACTAGGTTTAGGTTTAAGGTAGCGGCTAGGGTTAGTACTAGGTTTAGGTTTAAGGTAGCAGCTAGGGTAAGTACTAGGTTTAGGTTTAAGGTAGCGGCTAGGGTTAGTACTAGGTTTAGGTTTAAGGTAGCGGCTAGGGTTAGTACTAGGTTTAGGTTTAAGGTAGCGGCTAGGGTTAGTACTAGGTTTAGGTTTAAGGTAGCAGCTAGGGTTAGTACTAGGTTTAGGTTTAAGGTAGCGGC
Organism: Bombina bombina; assembly: GCF_027579735.1. NCBI lineage: Eukaryota > Metazoa > Chordata > Amphibia > Anura > Bombinatoridae > Bombina > Bombina bombina. Next base: position 29,758,810 of record NC_069506.1, on the reverse strand, counting down.
TAGGGTTAGTACTAGGTTTAGGTTTAAGGTAGCAGCTAGGGTTAGTACTAAGTTTAGGTTTAAGGTAGCGGCTAGGGTAAGTACTAGGTTTAGGTTTAAGGTAGCAGCTAGGGTTAATACTAGGTTTAGGTTTAAGGTAGCGGCTAGGGTAAGTACTAGGTTTAGGTTTAAGGTAGCAGCTAGGGTAAGTACTAGGTTTAGGTTTAAGGTAGCAGCTAGGGTTAATACTAGGTTTAGGTTTAAGGTAGCGGCTAGGGTAAGTACTAGGTTTAGGTTTAAGGTAGCAGCTAGGGTTAGTACTAGGTTTAGGTTTAAGGTAGCTGCTAGGGTTAGTACTAGGTTTAGGTTTAAAGTAGCAGCTAGGGTTAGTACTAGGTTTAGGTTTAAGGTAGCGGCTAGGGTTAGTACTAGGTTTAGGTTTAAGGTAGCTGCTAGGGTTAGTACTAGGTTTAGGTTTAAGGTAGTGGCTAGGGTTAGTACTAGGTTTAGGTTTAAGGTAGCGTCTAGGGTTAGTACTAGGTTTAGGTTTAAAGTAGCTGTTAGGGTTAACACTAGGTTTAAGTTTAAGGTAGCGGCTAGGGTTAGTACTAGGTTTAGGTTTAAAGTAGCGGCTAGGGTTAGTACTAGGTTTAGGTTTAAGGTAGCGGCTAGGGTTAGTACTAGGTTTAGGTTTAAAGTAGCGGCTAGGGTTAGTACTAGGTTTAGGTTTAAAGTAGCGGCTAGGGTTAGTACTAGGTTTAGGTTTAAGGTAGCGGCTAGCGTTAGCATATGGAATTTGTTCATCACTAGGTTTGAGGCTGCTTTGCTATATAAACAAGTGTTCTGTTCTTAGACTTAAACAGGCATGTGCCCTTCCACCAATACCTTTGTAAGAGTTGTCTTTATCAACCAGTGAGTCTTGGATATGTCAGTATCAATTGTACAAGAACATGCATTTGCTATTAATAATCTTTAACAACTTTAAGTGATTTGTTTACATGGAAACATATATAACTGTTTAATTGCGCTTTGCCTACAATACAGTTAATAGCCAGTGAAGCTGTCAGCCAGACGCCAATACTACAGCAGTTATATAATTAGTAGATATTCAAAAATATTTCAGAGTACCTTTTAAATGGATGTGTTGTGTCCTTCTGACCCTGCATATAGGAAGGGCAAGTTCCATACTGTTTATAGATCCCCATTTAAATTCATCCGGCATCACACATTACAGTCGGGGTCACATGACACCATGTATCATTACAAAACATCAGAGACCAGCAGCAAACGTACATGCCTAAGGTGCTTCTGTCACTTTAAAGCAACAACATGTGTATATCATATCTGCTATTTATATCCATTATTCAACAAAGTACATACATATTCGTTACAAAATGCAGATATTCGTTTTTTGTAAACTAAAAGGAATACGAATGAATGCACCAGCAAAATGTAAACAAAACAAAAAAATACTGACATTTTTTTGTCAGTATTCATTCATTTTCTTTAAAGGGACAGTCTAGGCCAAAATAAACTTTCATGATTCAGATAGAGCATGTAATTTTAAACAATTTTCCAATTTACTTTTATCACCAATTTTACTTTGTTCTCTTGGTATTCTTAGTTGAAAGCTTAACCTAGGAGGTTCATATGCTAATTTCTTGAAGCCCACCTCTTTCAGATTGCATTTTAATAGTTTTTCACCACTAGAGGGTGTTAGTTCACGTATTTCATATAGATAACACTGTGCTCGTGCACGAGAAGTTATCTGGGAGCAGGCACTGATTGGCTAAACTGCAAGTCTGTCAAAAGAACTGAAAAAGGGGCAGTTTGCAGAGGCTTAGATACAAGATAATCACAGAGGTTAAAAGTATATTATTATAACTGTGTTGGTTATGCAAAACTGGGGAATGGGTAATAAAGGGATTATCTATCTTTTAAAACAATAAAAATTCTGGTGTAGACTGTCCCTTTAAATTACTTTTTAGGAGTGCAAAACGTACCCTAATACGTTCTAGTGAGCACGCTAACCAGATCCTCTTCTTGCCATAGTAACTTTAGTGCAGGTCCTGTTAGCTCGGCCGGGGCTCTGGCAAGAAGAGGGTTGGATTAGCGAGCTATCCAGAGTGCATTAGGGTAAGTATTGTAGCTACAGGGTAACTTTTCACCTGTAGCTTTGAAACATTTACATTTGTTTTAAACTAAACGAATACTGAATAGTGCAGCCAACGAATATTCAAGGAAACTCATTTCCCCCAATATTCAGAACAAAAATTTTGTCTGAAATGACATATTCTTGGCTGCGTTCTATCCCTTTAAAGGGTTAGAAAACCCAATTTTTTTCACAATTCAGATAGAGCATGTCATTTATTAATAACTTTCTAATTTAATTCTATTATAATCTTTTCTTCCTTCTCTTAGTATCTTTTGTTTGAAAGCAGAGTTGTAAGCTTAGGAGCCTGCACATTTCTGGGGCACTATATTGCAGCAGTTTTGCAAGAATGTTATCCATTTGCAAGATAACAGCACTATTTCCTGCCATGTAGTGCTCTAGACCAGTGATTTTTAACCTTTTTTTTTGCCGTGGCACACTTTTTTACATTAAAAAATCCTGTGGCACACCACCATCCCAAAATTTAAAAAAAATCACACATTGTAGCCTAATACAGCATATATATATATACACACACACACAAACACACACATACTGTATGTATTGTGCTGTTATGCCTCCTACAAACTACCCCTGCACTGGGAGTAAAAAACAAGCAAAGTTTAAAAAATATGTCACACTGTTGTCAGTCTGCCGTGGCACACCTGAGGATCTCTCATGGCACACTAGTGTGCCACGGCACACTGGTTGAAAAACACTGCTCTAGACGCCTACCTACTAGTACCTAAGTATCTCTTCAACACAGAATATAATGGGAACAAAACAAATTTGATAATAAAAGTAAATTGGAGATTTAGTAAAAATGGTATGCTCTGTCTGAATCACAAAATACATTTTTGGGTTTTATTCCCCTTTAAACAGCTTCAAAATGAAACTCTCAAGATAATCCATGAAAACCCTCTAAACAGTGATAACAGAAGGTGTTAATATTCGGACAGGTTTTTAATCATCCCATAAAATGATATGGAGCTGGCAGTGAGTCACAGATCTAGTGTGGGAACCCAGTAAGACTGTTAGTTTTATGGCTCTGTGGGTAGCTGTGTATATGTAAGGAGAGAATTTCTTAACAGAAGATATATTTAAACAAAAGCAAAGAGGATTGATACAGAGTATTGCTGTGAAATGTTTTGTGGTACGCAAGCAGCAAACTGATGAGGGTGAGTACGTCTTTTCCCAGACAAGTGAGAAGAAACATCTCAGTGTGAGCACATTCCAGCCAGTCGGTATTTGTTTTGCTGTGTGGTGCCCAGTTGGTACCTTATTGTGAAGACTGGTGCAGTGTCAGCCGGAGCCCAGATGTGCACAGGTCAGGGGATGGATATCTGTTTACATCATTCACTTGTTATTTGCGCAAAGAGTTTACTGAGGGACCCTCTAATTCTTTCCATCATTTACAGCTGGTGAAGGAATGCAACGCAAGTGTGCAGTCTATGAAACGAACCGAGGAACTTATACACCTAAACAACAAGATTCACTTTGAAAGTAAGGTGAGGATTTTCAGTGCAATTTAAACATGATATCTACACTAGTGGTGTGTGAATGTGTACAAATAAAATGATTAACGGCTGTTGTTTTATACCCGAAAAAAGCAATGAGCTGGTAATGAGGCTGAAGGGGTTTCCACTACTAACTCAAAATCATTATAATCTTAGACAGACTTCAAATATGGTTGGCAAACACAGTGGGACACTTTGAAAGTTTACTGCCCATAATTTTAATTGATTTTATTAATTGGTAGTTGGGTTTTTTACCTGGTGAGTTTTTTTTTTTTTGTTTTTTTGTTTTTTTTATATAATTTTTATTGAGGAATATTCAAAGGCATACAATAGTCATAAAAACAGGTTCTTGCATTGCATGTCACATACAGTAAGATTTAGTGTTACAAGAATGAGAAAACAAACACAGAAAATAAACGCAAATGTAACAATTTACATATCATGCAACCATAAGATACATTAAATGCCAAATATTGAAATGCCTTTTAAATAAAATCCTAGGCCGCTCTTGGACCATCACAAGCATTTAAGATAAAAGAAGGCATGTGCAAACAAAGAGACCACTTGTGGGTCTCGTTGGTAAACCTCAGTTTTTTATAATTTTATCTCTTACTAATATTAAACAAGAGACCAGCTATGGATCTCAACATTGAACCCAGTTTTTATAACATTTTGCAACAAGAAAACATAAGTACGTTGCGATAAATTCAAAATTAACCTTAGTAGCTGTGAATAATATAAAAAGAACTGTTTTGCAATCGAGCAATCCTGATAGACTAGGCGGGAAAAATAGACATAGTAATAGACAGCTATGCAGCGGGGTGTATTTATGAAGGGAATAGTTTGGGTTCGATATGGGTTAGAGAGGTTCAAATATATTCACATGTACATCTGATAATAGAAATAACACTATACTGGCTGCTATATCACGAGATTAACTAAACAGAAAGGAATTGTTAGCAGTAGGTGTGTTGATGAACTAAACCAAGCTAAAACCTCTTTGTATAACAAATACATTCTTATGCATATGTAATACGGTAATATATATATGAATGATACAAGAGATTCTGTAACCATAGGGGGATTGGGTGAGGTGCAGCATAGACAAGAAAAGCTGCATAGTTGTCCCTCTTAGTATAGAGGGTGCATTATTAGGGGGGGGGGGAGGTGGTAAGATAAATGTAATATATGCCAAAGGAGACTGTCACGGTGTAGGGCGTCACTTATATAATATTATTATGTTGAAGAGAAGAGTAAGTGAAACTGTATGGGAGATAGAGTACGTGTAGAGGTTATAGACTCACCTAGCTAGTATTATTGATCAGTCCTGCTGATCCAAATAAAGTAGGCAAAGCCAGTACATTGGTGAAGAGAGCAAATACTGAAAGAGTAAACGGGTTGCAGTAATTCTTCTGAATCTAGGGAGAGAAGGGCTTTACTAGGGATGCTGTACAGTTGACAATTGAATGGCCTATATGAACAAAAATATAAACATCATTATGCCTTGAGGGGATTAAAGTTACTGCATGATTAGAACACAGTGAAGGAGTTTTGTTCTGGGAGGTAGTCTCATAGGTTGCAGGAAGATAAGCTAAACACAGTGAGGAGAGGGAAGGGTGTGAAAATCATTCTGGTACACTAAGATGGTGCTTGGCATGGAGGGGATATGGTTGCATACATATAGTATTTTTGCTAATTTAATATAAAAGTGCAATTGCAGTGACATTGCTTTAATGGGAATACAAGATAGGGGCAAAAATCAGCCTTTATGGCAATAATATATCTTAGCTACACCGTTAGTTGGGCATGGGCCCTATACCCAATAACAGGTTATCGTATCACATTTAGATGCCCCCTTCTCTAGTATACAGTAGAGAGGCAACTGTCAGTTTCCAACATGTCAGAACACCAAAAAACTTATATGAGCATGAAAAAAAAGAAGTAAGCATACTCAGGATAGTGAAGTGAAAGGCAATACGTATGTAGGTGGAGATATACCACACAACAGCAACAAACAGTCTAGAACATGTGCATAACTGTAAAAGGGTGAGATGTAGAGCACACAATTATTGTATATCTATAAAACCATTAGGCACTCTATGATATAAGACTAGGTTAATATGCATAAGTCAGATATTATCAGCAAACTAGCTTGCATGCGAAATAGGTAGAGATAAGATAGGGTAGTTGTCTGTGTCTGAAACACTGCCTATAATCCAATAGTACATCTACAAATATTTTGCTTATGAAGGAGAAATATACACACATTAATATTACTCATAATTAGCATTGAAAGCACAGAAATGTCGGTCTAACAGACCAATATAGTGATAGGGTTACAGTATATTCAAAATCAGCAAACACATATGCCCGCAATTAAGTGCACAATATCAAGTAGAACAGTCATGTTAGGGAGAGAGTTAACCCCTTGAAAGCAGTGTGGAGTACTAAAGTCCTATGTATCCATAACAGTTGTGGGGAGTAATGAGAGCAAACTTAGGATCGGCAAACACCCGTGCCCAAGAATAAATGTAGGTAATGTCTCCAACACCCAGGAAAGTTTCACAGGGTATACACAGAGTGACAAGAACTATTTAAAGAGCAACGAACATCCGTCCATCCAAGAGCAATTAGCCCTTAACTATATACTTGTCGTGTTGCAGCAGTATCTCTCCACGTGTAGGCTGTATCCAACGTTAAAACATGCAACGGAGAGCATTGCTGTATAGTCAAGAAAGCCACTGTGGAAACATTAGCAGCTTAGTAATACGGGTGGTTTTCCTAGCCAACTCCTACCTTAAAAACTTGCACTGAGAGTTTCAGGAGCCATGAGATGGTGAAACGACCCATGTCTTGCATCCCAGACAGGAGCCAACAGGTTAGGTGGCAAACAATGGTCACGCTCAAGCCTTGTGCCCAGATCGGCCCCACAACATATTGGGAAGTGTCAACAGTGGTTCACCTGAGCCGCTATGAAACACATCTGAATGAGAGTTCTGCTGTTTAGTAGTGAGGCGCAACTCCTCACTGGCTTCCCGCCTCACAAAGCTCTCTTCATTACGAAGTAATGAGGAATATCCTGGCGGTGAGATTAAAGATGGCGGCCGGCCCGGGCTCGTTGTAACCTCTTCTTTTTGATCCTCGACGGCAGTCAGGGCGATAGGAGCAGAAGTGTGAGCCGCAAGGGGTTTAAAAGCCTCGATCACCGCATCCAAAAGAGCGTTGTTGTGGCGGTCTAGCAGGTCTTTTAATTGAGACAGAAAAAGCGCGGCCATGAGTAACTGCACTCGATAGTACAATAAAAGGCAGAAAGCGGGGATATCAAAAATCCAAGTGGTTAGCACTGCCAAGGACCCTCAGCAGCAATCACAAGATACTTCTCAACATGCACCTCTAAGGAAAAGCCAAAAATAAATAAAATGAGATAGATATCTGTGCAAGATTATTGTAGATAGTGGGAGCTCTTGATATGTGCGTCTAACTCCGATGGCGGTTGACTCCGCCCCCCTACCTGGTGAGTTTTTAATGTCTCAGTTTGGCTTAAAGGTAATTAGAATGATTTATTATAATTTACTATGTTTAATCCCTAAAAAGCAGGGGGGGTATTTTGGCCTAGGCAAACAAGGCACTTGCCTAGTGCAGCAGATTTTAGGGGGGCAGCACAGTTTCACTACACACACACACAGTCACTACACACACACACACAGTCACTACACACACACACTGCACTACACACACACACTGCACTACACACAGTCACTACACACACACACACTGCACTACACACACGGCACTACACACAGTCACTACACACACACACTGCACTACACCCAGTCACTACACACACACACTGCACTACACACAGTCACTACACACACACACTGCACTACACACCCACACTGCACTACACCCAGTTACTACACACACACACACACACACACTGCACTACACACAGTCACTACACACACACACTGCACTACACACTGCACTACACCCAGTCACTACACACACACACTGCACTACACACAGTCACTACACATACACACTGCACTACACACAGTAACTACACACACACACACTGCACTACACACAGTCACTACACACACACACACTGCCCTACACACAGTCACTATACACACACACTGCACTACACACAGTAACTACACACACACTTTACTACACACACACAGTCACTACACACACACACTGCGCTACACACACACACCATAAAAACAAACACATACTCATCATATATACACACATGCCCACTAGAATATTTACTTTGGAAATGCCATTAAAAAAGGTCACGTTGCACCATCACCAAAAAAAAAAATATGGCTATACAAGGCTTAAAACCCGGGGGCAGCATCATTTTAAGTGGCTAGGGCAGCACACAACTTAAATACGCCAATGCTACAAAGTGTTATATACACAGTCAAAGTTGTGTTCTGGTGCCACTAAAGATGAGGATTCAGCTAATGAGCAAATTATAAGCAGGCATACATGCGTATGCTTTAATCACAGGTTGAATCTGGAGCAGAAAGCGGGTGTTTCAGAAGTACAACTTTAACTATGTTTGTAACATGTTAAAGTAAAGCAGTTTATTTATGTATATACTACAATTTCCTTTTAAGTTTGCTCTTATCTGTTTTCTTTATTTAATAAACATTGTTAAAAAAATGTTTCACTATCTTTTCAAGATCCATAGACTAACATAAGAATATTTGAGAGTGGATAGTCTTCCCTTTAGTACCCGATGATCAAAGGATTACTGCATCTGATGCGATATATTCATTTCCATCTTGCAAAATTTACACTAGCTGAAGTGTTCTAAAAAAGTGGTCTTTCCCTCACCATACAATTTGGCAAAGTTGTTGCTATAGGAAAGTATAGGTCTGACTATTTTAGAACATTCCAAAATCTTTGCTAATGATTGACAATCTCAGCAACATGGAGGTGCATATTTTCAGTCCGTGTTTACATAACACATAATGTGAGTTTCTTAAATCTAAAACTAAATTATGTTTTTTGTTATATGTCAAATAATCTACGTGCAAACTTATTTTTACAGTAAGACGTATATTTTTCCTAAAAGTGCTCATCTCGCCTGTGAAAGAGTAGTGAGATGAATGCGTGAAAATGTTCACTTAAGCTTACGTGTATTGTTCAGAACAATAGAACATACCTGCAAAGTTTCCTCATTGTTATACACATTATGCCCATGAAATGTCCACGGAACGCCTATATCTTCGCTAGGTAGTGCGATGACCACTGGTAATTTAAAAAAAACAAACAAACAAAAAAACCAAGCACATTAATAATAAATCTATTTGAGCTGGGGTATTATGTATATACTGTGCATGTGTATATGGTGTGTTATTTATGTGGAAGGTGAACAGTATGTGATATTAATATCTTGTAGAAGAAAGTGGCTGTAACTTTTCCCGTTTACAATAGAGGGCTTTGCATAGTTCACGCACTGTAAATCTGTTTTTTTTTAAAAATGGCGAGATTTCCAACATTGCAACTACTGAGTCACTGCAATTGCACCATACTGTATGTTCTCACTGTACAGAATGGGTTTATGTGAAGAATCCTGTTCTCACTGTACTGTTCATCTTGTTTTTAGACAACAAACACTTTAAATGAAATAACGTTTTTTTTTGTTTTTTCTTCAATAAACAGTCATTTAAAATTTATAATAATTTTATTATAACAATTCTACAGTATAATACATACAAATAACACAACATATACAAGTTTAACTATTGTTTTGGAACTAAACGGGTTAAGTTCACACATGTAAATTGTTATTGTCAATACACACTGTAAAAAGGGATCGTTTACACTAACCTTCGCTTCGCTGCACATGTTGAGGCTGCGGTATGGAACATTCCGCAAATGGAAGAAAACCCTTGTATCACACAGTGAAGTGTACTAAAATGTTTCTTCAAACAATGATTCAATCACTTTAGAACATTTCACGTGCACTTTCGATTTGCGCTGTGGATATATTATGACAAGCTTTTGTTTATTGGGGTCCTTAGTGCCTGATGATAAAAAAATTTGCTGGCATTGAGAAAAATCGCACAAATTTTTGGGGCACTTTTTTTCTGAGCATTACATTGTAATATATATATGTGTGTCACATCCAGAACTCTACAAAGCTAGATAAACAAACCTGAAGCTAAAATTTGCCTTTCTAAAAATCTTTGAAGAACCGTACAGATAAGACTTCTTAGATAATCTTGCCAGAGCAGAGATCTTGAGATTACTAGTCCTCTAGTTAATTGATAGGAATTGGTGAGACTAAATAGAGTGGTTCATTTCTTGTGAATTAAGAGGAATTGATGAGGCTGGATAGATTGGTACATTCTTAGTGAATTTATAGGAATTGGTGAGACTTAATAGGTTGGTTCATTCTTTGTGAATTAAGAGGAATTGATGAGGCTGGATAGATTGGTACAGTCTTGGTGAATTGATAGGAATTGGTGAGACTAGATAGATTTGTTCATTTCTTATGAATTAAGAGGAATTGATGAGGCTGGATAGATTGGTAAAGTTTGAATAAATTTATAAGAATTGGTGAGACGTGATAGGTTGGTTAATTATTTGTGAATTAAGAGGAATTGATGAAGCTGGATAGATTGGTAGTGTCTTAGTGAATTGATAGAAATTGGTGAGACTAGATAGGTTGGTTCATTCTTAGTGAATTAAGAGGAATTAATGAGGCTGGATAGATTGGTACAGTTTTAGTGAATTGATAGTGAGATTAAATAGGTTGGTTCATTCTTAGTGAATTAAGAGGAATTAATGAGGCTGGATAGATTGGTACAGTTTTAGTGAATTGATAGTGAGATTAGATAGGTTGGTTCATTCTTAGTGAATTAAGAGGAATTGATGAGACTGGATAGATTGGTACAGTCTTAGTGAATTGATAGAAATTGGTGAGACTAGATAGGTTGGTTCATTCTTAGTGAATTAAGAGGAATTAATGAGGCTGGATAGATTGGTACAGTTTTAGTGAATTGATAGTGAGATTGGATAGGTTGGTTCATTCTTAGTGAATTAAGAGGAATTAATGAGGCTGGATAGATTGGTACAGTCTTAGTGAATTGATAGTGAGATTAGATAGGTTGGTTCATTCTTAGTGAATTAAGAGGAATTAATGAGGCTGGATAGATTATTACATTCTTAGTGAATTGATAGGAATTAATGAGACAGGATAGGCCAGTTCAGTTTGAGTAGATTGAGAGGGGCTTGCACTAAATGTTTTTTTTGTTTCTCTTCCTTACAGATTTTCCCTCTGATCTCACAGTCCCGTTGGCTGGTGAAGCATGGCGAGCTGGTGGAACTTGATATGCAGATCCCAAACACAGCAGGTTCCAGGTTCAAGCTCAGCCCCAAACCTGTCTATCTGCACCTGTTCAATGACTGCCTCTTATTGTCCCGGAGAAAAGAGTGAGTGTCCAAAAGGGAGAAGGGCCAGAGACTTACATCACACTGCAAGGAACAGAATGTTAGGCTGTATGGTGCCGCCCTATAAGAAAGATGATGTTTATTATAATTGCAAAGAATTTATATTTTATCAGTAATCAATTTATTACACGATCATTTAAGTCAAGTAGTCTTATGTGTTTTGCAATTTGCAAATATTTTCTCTTTGATAATAATATTAAACAGTAATGATATATAGCTGTTCTGTTTCCTGATTGGCTGGATAAAATGTATACATTTTGTGCACTTAGAGAGGGAGGAGACCTAGCAGTATAACAAAATAAATCTTTTTCTAAACTTGACATTACTATATGCAAAAAAAAAGATATTATTTATAATTGTTTATGTAAAGGATACTATTAAAAAATATACTTAAATAATTAGATAACGCTCTGGGCATTCCTCTTACAAAACCCATATACAGATGTATTACAGCCCATAAATGCATTTCTATTATCAAATGTTACTTATCTTTTGGTACCTTTTGTTGAATCTTTTCAGTGGGGCATACCTAGGTAGGTTTATGAGTGTCTATGTGTTTTGAGAACTGTATGGCACAAGTGTTTGCAACGTTATACATATAGTTCTAAAGGCACATGCACGCTCCTAAGCCTACCATAGTATGCTCTCATGAAAGGAAACTAAGGTTTGACGAGAGATACTTTTGACAAAAAAAGTAAATTGTCTGAATCACAAAGTTGAATTTTGATTCCCATGTCCTTTTAACCCTATCACACCCTGCCCCAAACTCTAGTCATTAAAATCCTTGATTCTGGTTCTTTGCAAAATATTATAAATGCACATAACAATTTGCTCCATTTTGGTGAGTACTTTGGAACAAATTTGATTTTATTTTACATTTTTTTCTTGTTTTCCCTTTTTATCCTCTATTGTTTATTTCTTTGCTCATGGTTTTTGTTTTCTCTTCCTTTTGCGTCACGTCGCCCCCTCAGACTGGGCAGATTCGCTGTATTTGCTCACGCCCAGATGTGCGATCTGAAGGTGACGGATCTTAGCTGGAAACTGCAGGATGTGCCGGGTGAAGTGTTCCATGTTCAGCTGTGCCACGAACAGAGACCCAAGCATCAGATCCTGCTGAGGGCGCAGAGCGAGTAAGCACATGGAACCGTAGGGGAGTGGGGGACCCTACACTGATGGAAGACAGTGCAGAGATTAGGATGATATCAGTTACATCAGGGCCTGAGTATGGATGAGCAGTCAAAATGTATTATCTGTGCCTGGGACCACCAATCATATTTGATTATGATATATATGATTTTTATGGTAATTTCAATGCAGGTCTGTCCTTTACAAATAGACCAGACATCAGGAAATTTCTCTCAATGAGATACACAACTGGCTGCTCTGTTGGTTGTCTCATCCCATGGAACAGGCTACTAAAACCAATGGTTCTTATTCATTTTAGTTCTGACCTGTTATGTTCTTTAAAAATCCTACAACAACCCTTATTTATTTATACACCCCAGGCAGGGGCAGCTCCCGCTAAATGGAACCTGTGTGAAATCCCTAACTGGCACCTGATTGGGCCTTCCCTGAACAAGGATTTTAAATCTTTTGTGCCAGAAACACACATAACTCTAAATTGTAGCCCCCTTGCCAGAACCACACATGGAACAAAGATTTAACATGTTTCCCAGTAACACACAGAGCTATGACTTTACACCCACCTTTGGCTGCCAGTAGTTAATTTAGCTGTCATTTAACATGTTCAGGCATCAGCACATATAGAGCTATGACTTTTCACCCACCCCCTTTAATGCCAGTAACACACATACGGCAATAACTTAACTTCTTTATTCCAATAACATTGGGGTGAGATTGTCTGTAGGTAATAGTACTTATCTGTTTGTTCTTCATTCTTCATGTTATTCCATACACAGCTGTTACCATTGTCCTTTCCTATTGAAGATAACTTTTAGCAGACAGCGGTGACTCTTCCCAATGCTTGAAAATACATCTTGTGTGCAGTGTTATTTCTGTCTAGGAGTAGCCATATTTTGAACGAAAGGCATTCTTTGTACTCAGTATTGTGCCCCCTTAGCATGACACCCCTAAGCACAGGTAAAACACACCCCTGAATGCCAGCAGTGCCTCAAGGGATACATTTTATAAAGCGATCCAAGAATGAAAATATTGTGAACTCAGAAGTACATATAGCCTGGATATTACATCTTGTGTGCCATTAAAACCCCTTCAGGATTAAGAGAGTTTATGCTTGAAATTGCTATAGCTGAAAAGCACTGTACTAATGAATGTTACTTACCATTACGTGATATAAAATCCTTTTTATTTCTTATCTACGCAGGAGTCAGAAGCAGCGCTGGATCTCAGCCATGTGCCCTTCAAACCCACAGTATGACCTTGAGTATCTGACTGAATGCGAAGGTGGGTTCTGTTCTGCTAACAAATGTTAGAAATCAAGTTGTAACACAAAATAAGGAAGGTGTAAGTTCTAATTAGTATACATTAGGGCTTATTTTCAGACTCTCAGCATGAAATGATTCACTTTGGATGCAATAAGCACTTGTAATAAGCACTTTCTGATACAAAGCAATTTCAACTATAATATATATATATATACTAGGCGATAAGGCAGTCTATTTATTATTAAAAAAAACTACAAACCCCAAAGCTAAAATTACACAAAATAAAAAAATGTAAAATTAGAGAGAAAAAATAAACAAAGCTATCCAAAATAAAAAATGTAAACCTAAACTAATACCCCTATAAATCATTTCCCCAAAAAATAAACCCCCCCCCCCCTAATCTAATACTAAAGTACCAATAGCCCTTAAAAGGGCTTTTGTAGGGGGCTTTTGTAGGGCATTGCCCTACGTTAAGCAGCTCTTTTACCTAAACAAATTACCAATTACCCCCTAACAGTAAAACCCCCCACCCACCAAAACCCCAAAATAAAAACAATTAACACTAAAAAAAAATAAAGTACCCATTTCTCCTAAAGGGACATTTGTATGGGCATTGCCCTTCAAAGGGCATTCAGCTCTTTTACTGACCTTAAAAGGGCAATCAGCTCTTTTCCAGGCCAAAAAACCCTAATCTAAAAAAAAAAGCCTAATCTAAAAAAAAAAAGCCTAAAACTAAGCCCCAAATAGGTACTCACCGTTCCTGAAGTCCGGCAGAAAAGGTCTTCTTCCAGGCTGCTCCATCATTTTCTATCTTCATCTGGAACGAAGGCAGCTCGGAGCGGTGGTGCAGAGCTGTCTTCCCCGATGCGTGGATCCTCAGCAGCAGTCCTCAATGGTGGCGGTCCTCGGCAGCGTGGAGGCTCCTTTTCACCTGATAACCGTCGTACACTGAAGATTGAATGCAAGGTACCGCATTCAATTTGGTGTACTTTGCATTCCTATTGGGTGAAATTTTGAAATCAGCCAATAGGATTAGAGCTACTGAAATCCTATTGGCTGTTCAAATCAGCCTATAAGATTTCAGTAGCAATAAATATGGGGTACCTTGCATTTAATCTTCAGTGTGCGGCGGACAATTGCATAAAGAGGAGCTCCACGCCTCTTTGGTCTGCCGCTGCTGAAGACTGCCGCTGAAGACCGCAGATGAGAACCGCTGCTGAGGATCCGTGCATTGGGGAAGCCAGCTCCACACCTCTGCTCTGCGCTGCCTTCGCTCCGGATGAAGATAGAAGTTGATGGAGCCGCCTGGAAAAAGACCTTCACCAGGCTTCAGGAACCGTGAGTACCTATTTGGGGTTAGACTTAGGGTTTTTTGGGCGGTTTAGGAGTTAATAGGTTAATTAGGTTAATTGCGATGTGGGGGTTGGGCGGTTTAGGGCTTAATTAGGTTTATTGCAATGTGGGTGTTTAGGGGTTAATAGAATAATTAGTTAGTTGGCGTTGTAAGGTTTGACGGTTTAGGGGTAATATTGTCATTTATTTAGTTGGCGTTGTGGGGGTTTGGCTGTGTAAGGGTTAGGTAGTTTGTTGTGGGAGTTTAGGGATTTAAGGGTTAGTTTTTTTTTTGTTAATACTAAGTACGGGCGGTTATGTTTATTTTTTTTCTTAATACTTTGTGTGGGTGGTTAGTTTTTTTTTAATACTTTGTGCAAGCGATTAGTTTTATTTTTTTTATGCTTCGTGCGGGCGGTTAGTTTTTTTTCCTAATGCTTTGTGCAGGCGTTTTTTTTTTAATTTCTTGCCGGCGGGCTTCGCTGCATCCAGGTGGATTCTTTTGGCTGCGCGCGCAGCCAACATTCTTTTGGCTGCCTTGCGCATGCAACATTCCTTTGAGGATGTGTGTGCAACTGGCGACGGACGAGTTACAAGCGCGATTATAGTATAGATATATATATAAAATCATACAGTATATATATATATATATATATATATATATATACAGTTACATATATAATCATATAGTGTATACACATATCATACTGTGTGTATATACAGATCTGATTGGATTCATTACTTATGGTGTTTTATATATATATATATATATATATATATATAATTATATATATATATATATCCAGAAAATAATACATTCTCACAAACGAACTCCAACTGCCAGGGTGCTGTATACTTTACTTACATATCCAAAATAAGCACTTATTTTGGATATGTATGTATATATATATTTAGATTTAGTACATACAATTTTTTTTAACAACATTCCAATATATTTCTATTATTTAATGTGCTTCATTTTCTTTGAATCCTTTGCTGAAAACAATACCTAGGTATGTTTAGGAGCAGCAATGCACTACTAGGATCTAGCTGCTGATTGGTGGCTGCATATATATGCCTCATGTCATTGGCTTGCCTGATATGTTCAGCTAGCTCCCAGTAATGCATTGCTGCTTTTTCAACACAGGATACAAACATAATGAAGCAAATTTAATAATAGAAGTAAATTGGGAAGTAGTTTAAAATTGTATTCTCTATCTGAATAATGGGGGGGGGGAGAGTTTTGTGTCCCTTTAACCTCTTAAGTCATCTGAATTGCTGACTACAGCATAGCATTTATAATGTCAAATTTCTCTTGTCAAAATGTCAAAACTAAAGCTTGATGACACACAGGGATGGATCATTTTAGCCTCATGGATACTATTAACAAATAGCATAATATTAAAGAAATGTGCATATGTATCAGAAAAAGGCAGACAAGTTAAAATGCAATTTAGAAAAAAAGTTAGTACCGTGTACAAAAACTCATAACACTAAACAAGACAGCTTCACTATAATAAGTGCTGTAGGTTCCTCTGTCAGATCACAGGACAAAGAGTCAGGCTGCAAGTCAGGTTTCATTCTCTTCATTTTACTGCTCATTTCAGATATCCCGCAGGTTCAGGGCATTAAGGCATACACCGCTCAAGAGCACGATGAGTTGTCTTTGGAGAAAGCGGATATCCTGGGACTTACAGCCAAGACCAGTGATGGTAAGAGAAAGCATGCTCTCTCCTGACGCTCAACTAAACCAAGAGACAGACCTGGCCTGAAGAGCGAGATCCCCTAACAACAGCTATTTATCTGTGAGCCTGTATAGTGCATCAACACGCCAAGCCACGCTTTTCATCTACCTATAGCTAGAGAGACATTGTAATATAAAATGTTATTCTACTTACTAAATTGTATTACATTGTTTACAAATAGCTGCTTTTGCATTTTGAAACTGAGACCAAAAAGCAGCAGAAATCAACCTCCTAATGTGGGGTTAGGGAGAGCCCAGTCCATTTGAAAGGGTATTTCTGCAGCAACTTAGAATACAATGAAATCTTCACAGCTATTAGCCTAAGTACATTGGCCCTTTAATGTAAAAGGACAGGAAACCCCAACAATTTAATTCCCAATTTGGATAGAACATACAATTTTAAACAACTTTCAAATGTACTTTTATGATCAAATATTCTCTATTCTCTTGCTATCATTTGCTGAAGGAACAGCATTGCAGTACTGGCAGCTGAACACATCTAGTTAGCCAATCACAAGATACAAATGTGTGCAGGCAACAATCAGCAGCAGCTCCCATGTGCATATTCATTTTCAACAATAGATACCAAGAGAAGAAGAAAGCATATTTGAACATAGAAGTGTCTTAAAATTACATGTTCTATCTGATTCTTGAAAAGTTTAATTTTGACTTTCCTACCCCTTTAAATAGGATATGTAAACTGATAAAGGTATTGATAATAG
Source organism: Bombina bombina (assembly GCF_027579735.1). Lineage (NCBI taxonomy): Eukaryota > Metazoa > Chordata > Amphibia > Anura > Bombinatoridae > Bombina > Bombina bombina. The sequence continues at coordinate 29,741,480 of NC_069506.1, read as the reverse complement.
AGATATCATCAAGGGTGGCCTGAACTATCGGGTGATTTGTCACTGGGGGAAGTCAGATGGGCCTCTACCGCTTGTCCAACTCCTTTGTTTGAAATAGAAACACAAGTATCTAAATTTTATCAGATGTAAATGCAGATACACTGCTATTGCCCTTAACCAGGGGCCCCAAGGATTATTAGTCTGCCCCTGAACTATAGACATATTAACAGGGGCGGACTGACCTATCAGGTCATGGGTGACTGGGGGATCACATGCGCCTACTGCCTATCCGACATCTTGTTTTTAAATAAAAAAGCAAGTTTCAGGTGAGGGGTCACTTGTCCCTCTACATAAGCAGCATTGGTGGAGAGATAAGGGCTCTGTGAGGTCCCCTCCCCCTCGGGGTAATCACATACATCTTACACGACTATTCAACCCCTCTTGTTAAAGAGTGGATTACTTTAAGAGCCCCTGTTTCCACCCTAAAACACAAAGGGGAATGATACCCCAGTTAGGAAAGGGAGAATCCCCCAAAAAGGAAGCACTATCCTCTACAGACAGCATACAACACACATAAACACAATATTCATCAGATGAAATAGGGGGGTACCAATTTTCAAATAAGGAGTCTCATGCCTCTTTAGACAGCAGATGACTTCCATTGAAATAGCAATCATCTGTATACTTGGTGCCTTTTACAGTGCTCTAGCAGTAAAAGAGGCCCTAGAACCCCAAAATAAGCAATTCGGCATGTGACCCCTCTTTTGGACAAGAAGAGGCCCCTCTTTCAAAGAAGAGGTCACATGTCCAGCAGATCTCCATGGCAACCAGGCCTGCCCTTTGAGGGGCAACCGCCCTGGGTCCTGCACTTTGGGAGCCTCTGCAATGTCAGGGTAGAGGTTATGAGAAGGTCTAATGTACTGTACATCCTTTATTTAGTGTATGAAGAGGGGAATAAGGGCACTGTGCTGAGGTGGCCCACAAATGTGTCTTACCCAGGGCCCTACAAGTACTAAGGGTGGCTCTGAAGGCAACAGTTATCACCTGACAGAACCATGGGTTTATGGAAGCACATCAGGGATGGGGTTGTTCCCCACAATATACAGACAAACGTAAGACTCTTTGTATCAGCAAAGCTGCTCTTTTCAAAAATCCTGTCTGTCCGGTTGTTAGCTGATTGTATAACAATGACAAATACCTGGGGTGTTCTGACCCTTTTTAAGAGGCCTTTATTACCCCCTCACACTAGAAATATATCAGAAGACTCTTCATTTGAAAGATTGAGATCTCGCAGTTCAAATAAGGGGTTTCATATCCTTCTAGCTATTAAAGGGACACTAAATACATGTCATGCACCAACCCTCTAATCAAAGATGCTGCCATTATGGAACCTAGGTTACACTGCAGGTATCTGAATGAGAGTTGCTGCACACGTGCAAACAAGTCAGCACTGGAATCTAGTGAAAGATACATTTAGCCACCAATCAGCAGGCTCTACCCACGGGCTGAACCAAAAACGGTCCAGCTCCTAAACTTACATTCCTGCTTTTTTAAATAAAGATAGCAAGAGAACCAAGAAAAATGTATAAAATGAGTAAATCAGAAATTTGCTTAAAATTGCATGTTCTATTTGAAAAAAATTGGGTTTTGTGTCCCTTTAAAGGGGCAGAACATTGGCACCAGCAAGCTTGGGTGTCAGGAAAATAAAATAATACAGAACAAATAAAAAAGTAATCGTTCCTACACTCTTGTACCCAGAAACTGCGCACTAGAAGAATGTTTACAGCTCGATAGACTGAGCAGACGGGCCGGATCCTCTCACTAGAACAAAACTCAGCTGATCTTCCCTTAGGGTTTTATTTAGTGCAGCACTTGGCTACCTTGTACAAGGGGTTAAACATTGTGGATGAACATAATTGGTCCAAGGCAGAAACTGTTACAGACGTGACACGTCCAGAAATCGTTTGAAACATTTGCCACTAGCACAAATAAGCATTAAATTGAGTTACATTTTGATACCCGCCCCCAGGTGTTGCTTAGGGCTTGAATATTTTTTTACTTTTTTTGAGTGTTTTTTTACATTTCTCTTTTCTTTCTTTTTCAGGATGGATGGAAGGTATTCGATTATCAGATGGAGAGAGGGGCTGGGTACCTGCAACACATGTGGAGGAGATAACGAGTAAAAATGCCCGACTGAGGAACCTGAGAGAGAACAAACGCATCAAACATGCCACCAGCAAACTGGAAACTGTGCCACCCTAAGATGTGCCTTTTATTTAACGTATCTCTGTGAATAATGGTTTACACATTTCACTCGGTCCCTTATTTCACAGGATGATGACCTAACATGCGTACTGTAATTCTCATTTTATTTGTAAATACTCGTAGAGAAGCAGCCAGTGGTTTATGAAGCCCCCCATCACTACATCGCTCGCTAACGACTGCTGCCTATCATTTTCCTGTTACATGAACTTTAAAAAAAAAAAATGCTGATTGGTTGTAAATTCTTAAACAGGCATACAACAGAATGACATTTTTATTGCGGGAAGATGAGTCTGGTATTTCAGGATCTCTCTAACTCACATAAAAATAGAAATGTGGTATTGGAGGTCTGATAAAACTTGTTTGACGTTCATAGCATGCGGGTTAATTCCTACACAACACAAGCGTAACTACTTACCTTGGATATTAACCCCTTGCTTGCCAGAGAGAGCTGCAACTTCTTGTCTGGGCCTGGGTTTATGACAGCTGGATTTTCCAAGTAAATACTGGATACTAAACCACACTGCGTCTTTCTGTAGATTTCTTCCCTTGTATAGCACCAAGCACCCCAAAAAAAATAGCTGGAAACCCTCAAGCACATTGTAAGCTCTCCAGAAGACATAGACACTTTGTTTATAAATCACTAGTATGTTTTCTAAACTATACTGGACAAAAATTGTGAGATCACATTGGTCACTCTTGTAGTTATGTCAAGTCAGTCAATTACTCTGTAAATATTTTTAAATTGTGTAATTAAATTTTATTCTGATCAGTTGATCTCGTTGTCTTATTTATTTCTAAACAAATTTTCTATTTTTTGTGGCATGAAAGTCATTAAAATGTGCAATTAAAGGGACAGTATAGACAAATGTTCATATAACTGCATGTAATAACACTACTATAAAGAATAAGATGCACAGATACTGATATAAAAATCCAGTATAAAACTGTTTAAAAACTTACTTAGAAGCTCTCAGTTTAGCTCTGTTAAAAAGGTAGCAGGAACACCCACTGCAAGTGGGAGATAGCAGACACCCCCTTCCTCTGCATATGAAAAGACCCTTTACATTAACAGGAGCGAGCAGGAGTCTGTAAACGCGCGTATACATCTGATACTATGGGGCTTGGTTAGGAGTCTGAAAATCATTACAATGTTATGAAAAAATAAGTAAAACTATACATTGTTATAAAAACACCCCTAGATGGGCTATATAAATGGATCATCTACAAAACATTTATGCAAAGAAAAATCTAGTGTATGATGTCCCTTTAATGTCAAATCTAGAGATAAAAGAATATCCCTTTATCTTTTATTTTATTTCATTTGATATCTAAATTCATTGTAAGGGACCTGGGCTTGTGGAAGTCAACAGTATGCTTGGACCATAAAGTACAAAGTGTGTTAGAATAGGTTGTTTTAGGCGTGTATTTTAACATATTATATTATTAACATGTTATATTGACTTTGAGTGCAAACGTCCGGGAGCTGATAGATACGCCTGACGTAAAGTATCTGTGTTAACGAATGTGCAGTGCTACAGAATATGACATCACTTTACAAATAAATGATAATAATAATAAGAAAAATAATGTGTACATTGTGCTGATTTTGCCATTAAAATTGCTAAAGACCCAGCATAATATCACCATTGTATGTCCCTTTAACTCTCTCTTATATTGACCATCTTCCAATTACAAAATTGTATGCCTTCCTATAGAGCAGTGAGGGCGAAGCTTGGCACTCCAGATGTTTCAGAACTACATTTCCCATGATTCTCGACAGGACTTAAAGTGACGGTTAAGTTTTAACATTTGCAAGACATCAATGCAAAGTTAATCGCTAGGTTTTTTTCTTCAAATTTTTGTTTTATCTGTATTTTTTCTATAACTCTTACTACCTACCGTTGCAATGTTCTCCTCCTCCCTCACACTACTTCCTACTCTCCTTAGGTTTGACATATAGAGCGGTCCCACCCGCTTTCTATGTCTGCCTAAAGCGCGTTCACAAGGCTCCGCGAAACCGCGCATGCGCCAATCTGTGATTTCACTATCTTGTGCGCACGCGCTAATCTGCAAAGCCGATCAAAAATAAAAAATTCATTGATCATTTCTAAAAACAATAACATACATTGAACTCTTTCAGTAGCATCGGATAAGTTACTAACAAGGCGATGACGTCTGATGGGGGATTGTTAGTTTGGGCCAATACGCATGTGTGAATTGTGAGCGAGCATGGATGCCGAGATGAAGGCTTACACAATAGCGCATACGTACATGGTCAAGTAGGCGGATGACGTACACTGACGGCCGCTTAACGGCCAGAATTTCAGTTGGCTGATCCAGAAACGTGATCGACAGCCAAAAAAAACGGGTTGTAATTAGTGTACATTCACAAATGGATGAATAATGACAATAACTTTATTTTTTATTATATTTATAACAAATCATGAATGAAGCTCATATTGATTTTGTAAAACAAATGAGATAATGGATCAACATAAAGGTAAGTTTACCTTCACTTTAAGAGTGCCTAAGCATCATGGGAAATGTAGTTCTGAAACATTTGGAGTGCTCAGCATACCGAGTTAGGAAATAGAGAAATGTTCTTTATACAAAGAGGGAGCCAAGAATATGCTGTTGGAACTGATTTTGGAAGTGATGTCACTGGCCTGAACTGCACAAGTACTAGTTTCGTGAAGTAATGGCAGAAAATTTTGGATTTAGAGTGGTGTGGAAGTGAGAAATGATTAGTACAGAAAGCTTTTTGAAAATATAGAACTAAAAGATTTTAAAACTCATTACTTAAAATATACTCCTATGTCCCTTTAAAGGGACAGTCTAGTCAAAATTAAACTTTCATGATTCAGATAGGGCATATCATTTTAAACAACTTTCCAATTTACTTTTATCGTCAAATTTGCTTTGTTTTCTTGGTATTTTTGGTTGAAAGCTAAACTTAGGTAGGCACATATTCTAATTTCTTAGCCCTTGAAGGCCGACTCTTATCTGAATGCATTTGACAGTTTTTCACAGCTAGAGGGCATTATTTTATGTGTGCCATATAGATAACATTGTGCTCATTCCTGTGGAGTCACCTTGGAGACAGCACTGATTGGCTAAAATTGATGTCTGTCACAAGAACTTAAATAAAGGGGCAGTCTGCAGTGGCTTAGATACAAGGTAATCACAGAGGTAAAAAGTGTATTTCTATAACAGTGTTGGTTATGCAAAACTGGAGAATGGGTAAAAAAAAGGGATTATCTATATTTTTAAACAATAAAAATTCCCTTAAGAATATTTGCATACTAACAATTTTAACTAAAATGAGCATGAGTATATAGGCACGCACACATCATGAACTGAACTTGTTTAAGGGACATGAAACCCAACATACAATTTAAAACAACTTTCCCATTTACTTCGCTTATCGAATATGCTTAGTTCTCTTGGAATCCTTTGTTGAAAACTATACCTAGGTAGTCTCAGGAGCTGGGATCTAGACTGCTAATTGGTGGCTGCACAATCCATATATAAATCTTGTCATTGGCTTACAGATTTTTTCAACTAGCTCTCACTAGTGCATTGCTGCTTCTGCTTCAAAGGATACCAAGAGAACGAAACCAAATTGATAATAGAAATAATTTGGAAAGATGTTTAAAATTGTATATTGTATTGTAAACTAGAGCTTTCTGAACTTGACCCTGGGAATACATTTTGATACTTGTTCATTTAAACTAGAGTATGCAAATCTGATTTATGTTGATTTTGATACTTTATATATCCCTTTAATCTTGCGCCCAGGGAGTTGCCTTATTAGTGGGGGTGTTTGCTACTAATACAGTGTATGAGGTAGATAATAATGATGATAGATTCTATTATGATGATCGTATTTTGTTTGCAAACATGTTTGATATTGTAAAAAGTAGGATGTGAAGTGAGCATGTGCAAGATTTTTTTATGTTAGGATAATGCTAAAATGTAGACACCTATGTAGCACATAAACAGGATTAATACATCCTGGGAGCAAGGGGGCATCTCTTTTTCCTACATGTTTAGATTATTCTGCAAATATTTCTTTATAAACAACATTGTTTTGATCTTAAAATATGTATCTAGCTCCTACTTTTCTACCTCCCAACATTCCCAGTAGACAATCTGGGACAGAGAAACTGGTGGCTGAATCGTGAGAGTTGTGACAAATAGGGGAGGAGTCATTCTGGAGATGGGAGGAGTCATACCGGAGATGGGGTGGAGGAGTGGGTGGAGTCATCTATTAGTTTAAAAGGACAAAGTTAAAAATCTGTAATTGTTTTTTATATTTTTCTGTTCAGTACTTAAAGTGAATGTAAATTTTGATGATAAAGTGCCCGGTTTTTAAAAATTCGATTAAAAACAGGGGCACTTTAATTCATCAAAATTTACATTTCACTTGTGTTGTGAAAATCCTTACCTTTTAATCTTGACAGCCGCTGCATCACTTCCTCCGCCCGTTGCAAAGCCTCTTCCTGGGTCTAAAATAAGGAATCCGGCTTCCTCCAATCACTGAATTGAATTAGACACTGATTCCCCCGGGGGGGGGGGAAGCTGTGATTTAAGGACGACTGATCCGTCATTTCTGATGTAGGAAGAGACTTGCGACGCCTGGGGGAAGCTGCAGTGGCTGTCAAGTTTAAAAGGTAAGTATTTTCACAACACGAGTGAAATGTAAATTTTGATGAATTAAAGTGCCCCTGTTTTTAATCAAATTTTTTAAAAACTGGCACTTTAGCATCAAAATCTACATTCACTTTAAAAGGTTAACTATAAATTCACACTCACAACATTTCAAGGAGCTACAGATGGATACATATGTAATATAGTTAGTTGCACTATAAGTTACAAATGTTCTGAATTTAAAGGGACATGTAACCCAAAAATTTTCTTTTGAGATTCAGACTAAGCATACAATTTTAAACATAGTTTCAATTTACTTCTTTTATCTAATTTGCTTTGCAATCTTAGTATCCTTTGTTGAAAAGCATACCTAGGTAGGCTCAGGAGCTGGGAGCTAGCTGCTGATTGGTGGCTGCACATATATACCTCTTGTGATTAGCTTACAGAAGTGTTCAGCTAGCTCCCAGTAGTGCTTTTCTGCTGCTTCAACAAAGGATACCAAGGGAATGAAGCAACATTGATAACAGATGTAAATTGGAAAGTTGTTTACGAATGTATGTTCTATTAGAATCATGAAAGAAACATTTTGTGTTTCATGTCTCTTTAACCCTTTTGTGCCGGGGTTAATGTGTCTACATTGGAACAACTGTTCCGATGTAAACAAATTAAAATCTCGCGATCGTGCACGTGATCACAAAATTTCAATGATGGGATAGCGTCAGCGGGGCGTCCCTATTATGCTAGGCACATCCTCCAGACCGTGATCCCATCAGGGAAGCGCCAGTGGCTTGAGGAAAGCCAAGCGGTTAGGACATTGTATTCCGTCCTTCGGTGCTAAAGCCCAGCAAAATTTGGACAGAATAGAACGTCGTAACCGCGTTAAAAGGTTAAATTCTATGTTTCTGAATTCTCTATAAACACAAGTAGAGTTGGATGCCATGTAAAGTATGTGAATATTTAGCACTGCAGAATCTGTTGGTGCTCTACAAATAACTGCTAATAATATTTACAGCTTCTTTATTCATGAGAGGTCACCCAGACCCCACAGGAATACTAGTTCATGTATCTATTCTTTTTTTTTATGAATTAATTTGCAAATTAGCTTTAAATTTTATATTCTCTAATTGCAGATTATGGATTTTTGGTTCAGTTTTTACCTTTTACTGAAACCTTTGTTTAAACTAGAGCTTTCTGAACTTGACCCTGGGAATACATTTTGATACGTGTTCGTTTAAACTAGAGCGTGAAAATCTGATTTATGTTGATTTTGATACTTTATATATCACTTTAATCTTACGCCCAGGGAGTTGCCTTATTATTGGGGGTGTTTGCTACTAATGCACTGTATGAGGTAGATAATGACGATGATAGATTATATTAGACAGACAGACTAATAGTACCTCTAGTATGATATATTTAGGATTTGTGAAAAAATGGTTAACTGTCATATTCTGAACATAAATACTCTAAATTCAATTCTTTACACAAATATGAAATATTATGCTGCAGCACACAGCTATCATTGCTTATAAATATCAAGGTCTAATTGAGCCATTGATAGGCTGCAGGGAGAGATTACTTAAACCCTTAGTAAACACCAGGCCCCTCCCTCCCAGGTGAGGTGTCAGTGAGCTGGTCCTCTGGGTAAGTGGCTTTATTTAGGTACACAACATATCTAATATTGTGAGGTTTCTCTTCCTGATATAGATTTGTTGTCATGGTTTAAAAACACATAATAATCTAGATTGGCTCTCTGTAGTCTTTATGCCAATACAGCACATCAGCTGATAGCCAAACTCTCTCTCTTGTTACTTCTTGATTTTTGGTCATTAAAGCTGGCTGTCTCTGAGACACCAGGTGTATGGCTACCTTAATCTCTGCATTGTGCATGTGGGGCTGTTTATGCTTGTGATACATAATGTGCATATATATTGTGGTATATTTTTCCAGTAGGCGAAATAGTATCCTTCCTAGGGCAGCATGAGGGGCACATACAGTATAGTGCAATAGTTCCATTGTATGATTGTCTCTTGCTGCGCAGTGGGGTGTATGACCCCTCCATGCAAATATAAGCTAAATATTTGAGGGGGTTCAGTGTGAAGCACAAAAATTAAATACAGCACAGATAGAGTGGTTGTGTGGTACCAACTGATTATTTGCATGGTATCATGTGAGTGTGTGTGTGGCAGATTGATATAAACACATATATGATGTTAATTAGACAAATGATATGAGTATAATGTGATAAATGAGAATTTTATTTGTGCAATGTGGCCTTTGCCTACAAACTCAGTTCATTTGTAGCAATCATGTTTAATATAAAGGGACATGCAAGTCCAAATTAAAGGGACAAGAAACCCAGTTTTTTGTCTTTCATGATTCCAATGACACACAAGTTTAAACATCTTTCCAAATTATTTCTATTATCAATGTTGCTTCATTCTCTTGGTATCCTTTATTGAAGGAGCAGTAATGCACTACTAGGAGTTAGCTGAACACATCGGTAAGCCTATTATAAGAGGCATATTGGTGCAGTCACCAATCAGCAGCATACTAAGGTAGGCTCAGACACATCTTAAGAACTTTATATTACTTTGATTGTTTCATACCCCTTTAATGCTACGTAGAACTTCTAGCTGCACAGATTAGATCACTATGTAAAGAACATATACAAGTTCTGTTTGTTGGTATCCCTAGGATGCTGACAAATAAACTAAAACAATATATAATCAATTTTGTAATGGGTCTTTCTCAGCAAGCACAAAGTAGAATGGTTTATTTACTTCTATTACATTGTGTAAGTTTTATTTTCTGCTGTGTAGGTTTAGCTATGTACTTAACCTTTTTTTGTGTGTGTGGGGAGGGGTTAAGCAAGTTGCCACCAATAGGGTTATTTTGCAATCAAATCAAATGCTAAAATGAATTAGAGCAATGTGTTATTACATTAACATGTTCATTTAAAGGAGTATTAAACACATTTTTCTTATTTTAAAGGGACACTAACGTCAAATTTAAACTTCCATGATTCATATAGAGCATGCAGTTAAGAAACTTTCACATTTATTTCCATAGTCAAATTGCGCACTGACTTTTTTTATATTAAGGCTACTACTGAGCATGTGCAAGAGTGCAGTGTAAACATGTGAGTCTGTGATTGGCTAATGGTTGTCACATGATACAGGGAATAAGCAAATATAAAATTAGCAAGAGAAAAAAAAACTACTGCTCATTTAAATTGATGGTAAACTTCCCTTTTTTAAAATCAGTTATGGAATGTTAGTGATATTTTAAATTAAAGGGACATGAAACCCACATTTTTTCTTTCATGATTTAGAAAGAGCATACAATTATAAACAACTTTCTATTATACTTCTATTATCTATTTTGCTTCATTCTCTTGATATTCTTTGCTGAAAAGCATATCTAGATATGCTTAGTAGCTGCTGATTGGTAGCTGCACATAGATGCCTCCTGTGATTGGTTCACTGTGTGCATTGCTATTTCTTCATTAAAGTATATCTAAAGAATAAAGCAAATTAGGTAATAGAAGTAAATTGGAATGTTTAAAATTATATTCTCTACCTTAATCATGAAAGAAAATGTTTGGGTATAGTGTCCCTTTAATAATTCATCAGTTGTAACAAAGATGCACTATAACGTTTTAATAAAGATATAAAATTAAAATAACTGTTCTCCGTCGCCCACTTCAAAAGTAAATTTTTTTGTGAGTTAAAGGTTTTCATTGTTCTCCAATCATCTCTCTAGATACATCAAAAGTGCCATATGGGGAGAGCTCTGATTGGACAACAATTCAAACCGTTAGCTCACAGAAAAATTGACTCGTGAAGCGCGGGGCATTTGAGTTTTATATCTATATTAAACATTAAGTTATAATGCATCTTTATTACATCTGATGATTTAAACTCGATCTAAAATACCACTTACATTCCGGATCTGTTTTTAAAAAGGGGAGAATTAACCATCACTTTAAGGGATATGAAAACACAAAAAAAGGTGTGATTCAGGCAGAGCATACCATTTTTTTATGTTTAGATTCTGCTTAATTCCCATGGTATTCTTGTGGAAGAGAGAATCACGAAGGAGTCTGGAGCACTGCATGGCAGGAAATAGTGCTGCGATCTAGTGGTCTTGCAAATGGATAACATTGTAGCAAACATGCTGCCATATAGTGTCCAGACACGTGCACGCTCCTGAGCTTACAACCCTGCTTTACAACAAAACAAGACCAAGAGAAAAAAGAAAATTTGATAGAAGTAAATTAGAAAATTTTTACAAGCATCATTTATCAAGATGCAAAAATCCTTTTTTTTTTTTTTTTTTTAAACAGTGGGAGCTCGAAAAGATAAGCGGTGCACTGAATACAATTGGCTAAAAAGAAATAACTAAAATACGTGACTGCTAACAGTAACCATATTAATTACCCAATTTTATTCTTGGTTATAGCACTGCGCGAGACAAACTAATAAATATGCTAGTGACATAAACCGCAGAAATGTTTTTCATGATTCAGATTTTAAACAACTTTCCAATTTACCTCAATCATCAAATTGTCTTAAAGGGACAGTCAAGTCAAAATGAAACTTTCATGATTCAGATGGGGCATGCCATTTTAAACACATTTCCAATGTCCTTTTCTCGTCAAATTTACTTTGTTGCCTTGTTATTCTGTTGAAGCTAAACCTAGGTAGGCTCATATGCTAATTTCTTAGCCCTTGAAGGCCTCCTCTTATTTGAGTGCATTTTAAGTTTTTTACAGTTGGACATTGCTAGTTCATGTGTGCCATATAAACATGCTCATGCCCGTGGAGTTATCCATGAGTCAGCACTAATTGGCTAAAATGAAGGTCTGTCAAAAGCACTGCGATAAGGGGCAGTCTGCAGAGGCTTAGATACAAATTAATCACAGAGGTAAAAAGTATATTATAGTGTTGGTTATGCAAAACTTGGTAATAAAGGGATTATCTTTTAAACATGTTCAAGTAGACTGTCCCTATAATTCTCTTGGTATCCTTTGTTGAAGTAGCAGCAATGCCCTACTGGGAGTTAGCTGAACACGTTAGGTGAACCAATGACAAAAGGCATATATGTGTAGTCACCAAATCGCCAGCTAGCTTCCAGAAGTGTATTGCTGCTCCTAAGGCTACCTAGGTATGCTTTTCAACAAAGGATATCAAGATTAGAAATCAAATTAGATAATAGAAGTAAATTAGGAAGGTGTTTGAAATTGCTCCTCTATCGGAATCATGACAGTTTATTTTTTTACTTTACTGCCTCTTTAACTTAAAGGGACATGAAACCCAAACATTTTCTTTCATGATTTAGGTACAAGATATAATTTTAAACAACTTCCCAGTTTACTTCTCTTATTAAATTTGCTTCTTTCTCTTGGTATCATTTGTTGAAGGAACAGCAATGCACTATTGGTTTCTAACTGAACACATGGGTGAGCCAATGACAATCAGTGTATGTATGTATGTATGTATATATGTATGTATATATGTATATATATTTGCAGCCACCAATCAGCAGCTAGAACCTAGGTTTTTTGCTGCTCCTGAGCTTCCTAGATTCACCTTTCAGCAAAGGATAACAAGAGAAGGAAGCAAATTAAATAATAGAAGTACATTGGAAAGTTGTTTAAAATGGCATTCTCTTTCTGAACTTTAAAAGAAATCATTTGGGTTTCATGTCCCTTTAATGCAGTTGCTACACTTTCCCATCTGGCTTATGAAATAAAGCTTTGCTTCCTTTGTGATAGAAGTTAAAGGGACACTGTTCTAAAATTGTATTCCCCGTTGTTTGTGTTCCCAATATTTTGTTTTCCAACCTTTAAAGGAATCCATTGAAAATGGCTCCTTTAGGTTTATTTAGTTGCAATAGCTGTTTTTTCTCATTGAAAACCCCACACGTTCCTAATGTAATTGCCTAAATATTAGCCTTTGTGTGCACAGAGACAGATGAGACAAGAAGGTGGCCTCTTCCTGCAGGTTTTTGAACGGAGGGTGGCATTTTCAATGAGCAAAACTAAATACAAACATAAACCCAAAGGATCACTATTTAAAGGGACAGTAAAGTCATAATTAATCATTCATGATTTGACAGAGCATACAATTTTAAACAACTTGGCAATTTACTTCTATTTTAATTTACTTCCTTCTCTTCTTATCCTTTGCTGAAAGTTTTATCTAGGTAAGCTCAGGAGCAGCAAAGAACCTAGGTTATAGCTGCTGATTGGTGGCTGCATATATACACCAATTGTCATTGGCTCACTCACTCAGCTAGAAACCAGTAGTGCATTTCTCCTTCTTCAACAAATGATACCAAGAGAATGAAACAAATGTGATAATATAATTGTGACGGATACCCCGACAGGGTAGCTCCGCCAAACGGGTCCTGCTTCCTCCCTGCCGACTGCAGCTATGTAGCTGGCAAGTGACCACAGCCTGTAGCCACCCCTGATGCCCGACAGCACCAGTACTCAGGGTAGGGTACCACCCTGTGGCAGACTCCAGCTACTCAGACTGGGTAGCTCTGCCTGAGGGTCAATCCTCTCTGCCTGGAACAGGCTGCTATGTAGCCCAGGAAAGTGATTCTAGCAGGAGCCCACCTAAATGACTAGACAGGCTAGCATTCAGGTGAAATAAGAACTGAGTTTATTGGGACAAACACACATCTTTTATACACACACACACATCTTGATAAAACAGGGAGACAATGCCACAGTTTTCCCGCCCCTCCAGACTGACCGGCACCTCCATAGCAACCATAGTCCCACAGAATCCCAGGACACAGTGGTGACGGTTTTGGGGTGATCCCGGGGGAGCGGCGGTGCTTCCAGGATGTTATTTAAAAGCTCTCGGTCCCCAGATGCCGCAGTCCAAAAAGCGGCACGATTCGTTATTGGGGACCGGAATTACAGCCCGTTGAAGTTATGGGGGTAGGGGTGTCCAAAACAACCGGTTCCCAAAGCAGCTCCCCTCCGGTAATTCCCCCACCTCTTGTACTCCCCAGGGGCTACTAGTCCCCAAAAGAGTGGAGCTCTGGGGCACATGGCTGCTGGAGCGACCAGGGGTAAATTTAGCGGGTGTCCTGCTGCCCTGTGGCCGACCGGGAGTTCCAGGAGCCCGGACAGCCTGAGAGGGGTTAGGCGGGTGTCCGTTGTGAGGCGGCCGACCGGGAGTTCCAGGAGCCCAGCCTGCCTAGGAGGGTTTTCCAGGTCATAGACCAGCTCCTCTCTAAACAAGTTTGGAACACAAAACCATGCAAACAAAAGCTTTGAGAGATTGTGATTGCTCTGAGGAGCCAAAAACCACTGAGAAACAGGGGTGAGGTTGTAGGGGGTGGGGAGGGGGTAGCCTTAGCCGTCTGGTATCCATGACAATAATTAAACTGGAAAGGTGTTCTACCTAAATCATGAAAGGAAAATTTTTGGGTTTCATGTCCCTTTAATACATTTAACACTCTACAGCTGGTATAACAAGCCATTAGAATCAGGGGAACCTAAATTTTGCAGTACATTATCCCTTTAATATATGATATCAAATGAACTGTGTGAGATACGAGAAGACAAAAGTTAATTCATGGTTATTTGACTTCTATTCCTCGAATATCTGGAAAAACTGCTTGTATATAGGTAATTCCTATGAGACTTACGCAATATTTCAGGCTGGGCAATAATTTTGTAAACATGCTTCCGATTGCAACCACAAAAACGTAATGATTAACACAAAATGATCAGCCTTTAAACCTAAATTTCTGATTTCAGTGCTTGTAACCGTCACAAACAAATCACTATATTTGAACACACAATAATATGGTCTGATTGTAACATTATTATGCCGGCGCTTCAAGATCTGTGTTGCATTAATGGGATAGTGCTCTTCTGTGTTAGTTATATGCAAGCAACAAGGCAATAATAATATGCTCTGTGTTTAACCCCTTGCAAAGGAATTAAACACAGAGTTAGTCAGCTCTTGAGCACCAATGCACTACTATGAACTTGCTGAACACATCTGGTAAACCAATGGCAAGAGGCATATGTGTGTAGCCACTAATCGCTAGCTAGCTTCCAGTAGTGCATTGCTGATCATCAGTATATCTAGGTACACTTTAACAAAGAATACCAAGAGAACAAAGTAAAATTGATAATTTAAGTGAATTTGAACATGTCTTACAATTACATGGTCTATATGAATCATTCATGTTTAATTTTGACTTTCCTATCCAGTTAAAGGGACATAGAAATCAAAAGTAATTCTCATGTCAGACAGTACAATTATATATATATATATATATATATATATATATATATATATATATATATATATATATATATATATATAATCACATTTTCTGTCAGATGGATCTTTCTCTTGTTTTTCTTTATTATAACTTTGTTCCTTACCATGATGGCATACTGAGATAGGCTCAAGAGTGTGCACGTGTCTAGAGTTCTATATAGCAGCAATGTTTGGAACTATATAATTTGTTATAAATATAGTGCAAATATTGTATTCCCATATCCCTTTTGTTTATTATACGCAGGACTCAAGTAGTCCAAACAAATACTATTTGGGATAAAAAGAAAAAAAAGAGGATAAATGTTTTAGAATGTACAAATACGTTTTATAATCTGTTTTAAAAGAATTGTACCTGTATACCCCATGACAGTTTGCACTTTGTACATCTGAATACTTTTGTAAAGTGCAAAATCCTCAATGTAATTTAAAAAAATAAATAAAAAATATATATTTATTGCTCAAGGCACATGCACACTCTTAAAAATACCATAAGAAAGGTACAATGAACAGTTTATTTTATTATTATAATAGTCTATCTGAATCCTGAACTTTTCATTTGGTCTTCGAATTTCTGCCCTGTACCCATCTTCTCTTCCTAGAAATGGAGTTGTTCTGTAGGAAGCGCTCATGCTCCAACTCCTCTCCAGCGGGGGAGGTAACAGTGAAGCGCTGTGCTTCCTGCCCTGAGTACTGCAAGCCACCCATAGTGCCAAGAGTCAGGGGACAAAAGAAGCCACTGCTCGGCCTCTTTCATACTAAAAAATCCACCAAGCAGCTCAGTGGGGTCAAGTGGAATTCTTATGATGATGTTAGCCTCCGAGCCAAGGAATCACAATTCCCAGAAACACTGGGACAGGTAGAATGTGAGTTGCTATGTGGGGATGGGATGTATCTGCACATCTGTAGATTTTAAAAGTCCAAAACAGGATATCTGGAGGTCGCTATAGAGCTGAACAGGGTATAATATTATATATTACATATACACAATCTAACATTACAACAAAAAGGGGGAAAGATGTGTTGAAAACACTTTTTTTAAAATACAAACAATAATCGGAAAAAAAACAATAAAAAAGGATACAATGCTAAAAATATAAAAAAGTACTAATTGTAATAATCTCTCTAAATGTAGCATAAAAAGTGAATATTATTAAAGTTTATTTAAGACTGAAGAGCATAAGATCACAATCAAATTATTCAGATAGTAAACCGGAAGCAGCAAATGAATACTTAGTTACATGATCAGGTTTAGTAGCTCATGTTTGCTATAGGAGTTAGAAATACGTTTTGCAAAGTCTCCAGATGCAGTGAAAATACTGAGGGGTGAATTATTCAACTTATTTTAAAAGGACAGAAGTCAAGATTAAACTTTAATGATTCACATAGTGTACATTTTTTTTTTTTTTTTTAAATAAACAAATTATAATTTAATTATAATCTCAAATTCACCTTTCACCTGGTATTCTCTGTTGAAGTGTATCTCATTTCCATGAGTGCATATTGAGGTATGCTCAGCAGTGTGCACGTGTTTTGAGCACTCTATGTATAATATTGTTTCAAACACTGCTGCCATATCGTGTTTGACACATGCACGCTCTTAGGTCTACTCCAGTATGCTCTTATGAAAAGAGTTGTCAACAAAGAATACTAAGTGTCCCTTTTTATGAATCAATTACTGAACACAAGCACTTTATTTTCTAGCAAGTGATCTTATTGGCTGCAAAATCTTCACCAACCCCATTTATCAGTCTCCTGTAAGCAAGAATTCTCCACCCACTGTGAAAACCTCTCAGAGAATGGAGGAGACGGTGGAGACCATGAAATCTTCAGATGAATTGCCACCATGTATGCAGGAAAAGCAAAATGACAAGAATGGTGTTGAGGAACAGGAGACAACAGACACAGCTGTGAGTGAGGAGCCCAAGTAAGTATGGGTACAACACTAAGTTACAATCATGGCTGCCCCAAGGTGGGACTGTAGGAGGGCAAATGCTCCCATTGGAATTTTGCTGTGTCTAAGCATAAGCACACACTTGAACCACATTTGATGCCAGTGAGACACCATTTTAAAATATTTTGTGCAGCCTATACGTACAACAACCAACTCTCTCCTGCAGCAGATCCTGGGAATACCCCATTCATCTTCAAACAAAAATACAGTGTGATGCTTTACCAGTGGTATCTGGCTTTAATGGGGAAAATGGAGAATATCTATATCAGAGCAGACCTCCCAACTGTCCCTATTTCATTTGGACAGTCCCTGATTCTGAGCTCTATTCTGCTGTCCCTCTAAGACAGTCATATATCCCTATTTTCCTTAGCCCCATCCATGGAGCACCTATAAACACCCATAAACTGCCCAGACACACCAACAATCTCACCCATTAACCACCAACATTCTCACCCCTCCCAACATGACTGCTCCCTCAAAAACAGTGACCCGACCCTGGCTGATACCCCTAACATTTGTGGTTGGGTATCTCAGAGAGGGCTTAACTGCATTATGTAACATTACTTTGCAGTACTCTGTCTGAAGGGTTGATGTTCTAGTTCACTTTGTAGCAAAGGTAAGATTGCTCGATTGCTATTTGCAAAGGCATTACACAGATTAACATATATATACAATATCAGAAGCCAAAATATTGGTTCTTCACAAATATAGGAACAAAATGGCTGTGCATATGACATGTTGCAAATTTCAGCTCTGGGTGAATGAAGTGTAAGTTCCCAGACCAGAAACTAAAATCATATTGGCATAAGAAAAGTTTTCAGAAGTTGTGTTTTTAACAAGAAAGTATGCTGATTCATTAGAGATGTACTAATGTAGTGTTTTTGTCTTAATGTGCACTCTAGTCTACTTCGAAGACTCACTAGAAAGAACGCAAACAAGTGGAAAAGGAAAGAATCTAAATTTGTGCACACACGTGAGTAGATTCTGGGCTCTGGGCTTCTGGAGACCACTGCCAACCACTAAGGAAAATATAAATGGCAAGTTTCTGTTCCCCTGCAGAACCACTTTATCAAGATTATTGGGTACATTGTGAAGATGGGGATCCTGGAGTGACAGTCCCTACATTTTCTCTGAGTACCCCCATGAAGTTTGCCAGCTTTATCTCTTCTTCTCTGCTCCGTGGAACATCCTGCCAGGAGCGCCCCCGGGATTATACTTCCTCTCTCTGGCAAGATCTCTCTGAAGTGAAGAGCAGGTGCATCCTGGAAAGAATTAACCCTCAACAGAAGCATCTTCAAGAGGTATCACACTTGGGGACATGCTCAAATTGAAGTAGTTCTGAAGTTAGTAGGTCCCTTCCTGGTGGATCTTACACAGTAGAAATTCATGTGGTCAGGCTGCCCTATGCAACATCATTAACTATATTTTTCATTGCCTTTATTTGGACACAGGCAATATTTGAAGTGGTGACATCTGAAGCCTCCTATCAGCGCAGTCTGTCTGTAGCAGTAAACCATTTCCTAAAGTGTCGCAAACTGTCAGATTGTCTCGCCAGTACCGACAAGCATACTCTCTTCTCTAACCTTCCTGCAGTCAGAGAAGTCAGTGAGAGGTAAGCATGGGATAAATGACAAATTCATTGGCAGCTCCTTGTTCTGATGCACAGCCATTTTAGATGGCATATCTGAATATCTTGGTTGGAATGTTATGTGATATAACCCATAAAGGTTTCTGAGCCAATAGGCTACAATTCTCACCATATTATATATATTTTTTTTTATATAGCTATCTATGCATTCAGAGCCTTGGTTGCTGCCCTAAAACAAAATACTACATGTGAATAAGGAAGCAGAACCTGCCTATTATTTTTTTACACTGCTCCCCCTCAGAGGCAAGAAGATGCCACTGATGGGGGGGGGGGGGGGGGGGAAAGGGACATTACCCAAATTCTGAATCACTCTATGTAAAAAGGAATATATTTTACCTTCAGATTTCCAAAGTAGTAACATCTTGTTGTAAAGGGAATTTAAGCAGGCAATTAGGATGTTTGTCCCAGGGCTTGCAAGGGAATGTGCATCTGGCATATGAAGTCAGTCTCTTCAAAGTATAAACTCAGCACTGATGATGCTGATTGGCTGTTTTTTCTCCACACAGATGAAAGTAAAAGAGTAACTGATGGATAAATGCTCACAGAGAACTTACTCTGGTGAGTGTAAGAAACTGAGGTAAAATTGCTTCATTTTTTACATGAATATATCACATGATCATCTCTACCTTGTTTACAGATATGCTGCATTCAAGTTATTTAGCATATGGGTAACCTATCCCCAGAAACATATTTTTTTGTATGTGTGTAAGACACCTGTATAAAACATTTTTTGTCCCAGCACAGTTGTACCTGTGACAAAAAAGACATTTTAGTCTTGTAGAGCATTCTAGACTTTACCAATAGTGCTATGCGAGTTGTCCAAATATACACATCCTTATTATGTCAAAAATAAATAAAATCCAATTTTTAATACAACAGAATATTTAAACAATTCTTTCATAAGCCCAATGAAAGTATTATTTATTTTAAATGTTTTGAAGCTCTAATAAAAAAAAATTATAAACCTAAATGGCTCAACGAGAAGCACTCAAAATATTTAGTTGCTTGTATATTTTTCCTATGTAGCTTTGTACTACTTAAACGGCCATAATACCCAAATGTTTAAACACTTGAAAGTGATGCAGTATAGCTGTAAAAAGCTGACTAGAAAATATCACCTGAGCATCTCTATGCAAAAAAGAAAGATATTTTACCTCAAAAGTTCCTCAGTAGCCACATCCCATTGTAAAGGACTTCTAAGCAGCATATTAGTATGTCTGTCCTGGGACAGCCGAAGGGTTGAGCCTCGTGCACTCATCTTATTTCCCTATTCAGTTTAAAGGAAGTTTACTATGAAATCTCATGAGAGTTAATTCAAATATCATGAGATCACAGTAAAAGAGTTCATGACCTCAGCACTGCTGATGCTGATTGGCTGCTGTTCATTTCTTCATTTTTTTTATTTATTTTTTACCTGTAGCTGGGCTGCAGTTGAGTATAACTTTTTACACAGAACTTACTATGCTGAGCTGAGGAAATTGTGAGGTAAAATATCTTCTTTTTTTACATAGAGATGCTCAGGTGATATTTTCCTGTCAGCTTTTTACAGTTATTCTGCATCAGTTTCAAGTGATTTAGCATATGGGTATTATGTCCCTTTAACATTTTGAATTTAATAGGGAAACTTTCATTTTTTTTTGCATACATTTTCAATCTATCTAATGCCTAACAATAATTTTAGAAGTTGACTAAACCCTTTGAGTTTACATTAATGCTCATTGTCTATGCTGAGTAAGCTTGCCCCCCGGTACGGGGATGCTCGGTAAGCTTGCCCCCCGGTATGGGGATGCTCAGTAAGCTTGCCCCCCGGTACGGTCATGCTTGGTAAGTTTACCCCCCGGTACGGTCATGCTCGGTAAGCTTGCCCCCCGGTACGGTCATGCTTTAAATATCTCCTTATTTATTTTTACTGTAACAGATTGTTCCTCCTATTGTACACTGTTGTGTTCAGGTTCCTGTTGGACCTGGAGGATGGACTGGAGAGAGACATCTTCCTGGGTGAGATTGGGGATCTGGTCCTGCGACATTGCCCGGCCTTCCAGAAAGTCTATATCCCATATGTTACCAACCAGATGTACCAGGAGAAACTGATGCAGCATTTAGTGTAAGGGAAGTTGGGTTTGGATATTGTCCCTCTGGGATCGTAGGTCAAAATATAAATTTATTGTACTCTTTAGTTTTGCTTTTGCCTCTAAATTAAATGTATCGCATGTCTTCATTTTTGTCTTCTTGACAGGTGTGCAGAGGTGTGTCCCTCTCCACCTATTTAACTATATAAGTTGTCTTTATCAGCCAATAAACATTTAGTAGGAGGCACCCAACTGCATCTAAAAAAAATTTCAACATGCATGAAAGAACATTTGAGTACAAAGGGTTGACATACATTTTTTTAAAATAAAATTTGGAGATAGGTACTCCTACCATGTCCAAGCTCATTTTAGTCTGTATGAACTGTTCATCCACTAGAATGTGTGGTTAGTAGCGGATGATCTACTTAAGCTTTTTTTTCTGTTAGTGGTTGTCAGATATTTCAGTAGGTCATTCTCAGCCAATAATGGGTAGATTAGTGCACCATACATATACAAAACTGAGTGTGGTACTAAAAATCTATTAAAACCTTCAAATTACTTCTAATATTTAGTTTCAAATTAGGAGGGAGTTCTCATTCAGAAATTTAGAGAAGTGATCTCTCTGATAAGCTGATAACCAAATGTTTCATAGGAAGCTTTAAATATCAATGCAAAAGGTCAGTTGTTATCCTTTTCACTTAACCAAGAGGTTATTGAGATGGAGCCACATTTAAATACAACTACTTCCCTACTGAATATTCTTTTATGAATGCACTATGGTTACTTCTGCGTACATTGAGATAACATTTATTACTTTGTCTATTTTCTGCTACACTTAACAGTCGAGAGAATGCAAAGTTCCTGGAGATGCTTCGATTGCTGGAGGAGCAGCCAGTGTGTAAGAGACAGCTGCTAAAATCTTTCCTGGTTCTTCCATTCCAGAGGATTACACGGCTGAAGATCCTGCTTGAGGTAAAACAGTTTCCTACATATCTAGACAGTAACACATTACACTTGTATGTATGGTCTGACTTGGTGATCCTTCTAGAACATTCTGAAGTTGATAAAGGGCAGCTGTGAGATGGAACATTCCGTGAGTGTTGCTGTAGCTGCCATTGGTCAGGTGAGTGGAATCTAACGTGTTACATTTACTTGGATATCTACCCTGAATTTAGTTGCTAGCTAGCCACCACAAAACTACCGAACTACCAGAGCATAACCACAGGACAAGAGGTAGGTAGGGCTGTGATCATACCACAGATCCGACCTTTCAGTCCTTGATAGGCATATAATTAGATTAGACCTTTGATCACACCTATTTCCTTTGCAGTCCCTTTCACTTATATGCACACGCTCAGCTTATGATTGGACTCAGTTGCCCTGCAGCCTCAGTTATGTCCTCATCAGACCATAGGTCCTGTATACCCTGTAAGCATTATGATCACAGTAGATTAGACTACTTTTTTTTTTATCTCTATTTTACTTGACATTGGCTGATCTACTGGACTGTCAATTTGAATACTGGATACATGTCCCTTCTATTTGCAAAATTACACTGTTGTCTTCCTTTCTAGAGGTTACGTTTTAATCCTGGTTTGTTTTGTACATATCTTGAAATCAATATAGTTAATAAATGAGACTTGAAAAAAAAACTGATTTGCTGCTAGGAATACCATCCCAGTCACTGATGTGTGTAGTGATTTTTACGAAATGGCATCCTGCAGTAGTGGACCTATTCAACAGAGGGCCTTGGTGCAAAATCTTTTTTGGGCCCCTAAATATAACTCTGTAGTAAGCAATAGTAATAATATGCATGTAGCTCTATATAATGATTTTGAGGATAGATAGATCAACCGGCACTAATAAAAGGCTCCCCCCTGCATTATAATTGTACACATTTTGTATACACCTATGTGCTGCTATGGTCCCCCCAGCACTTGGGCTGTTCCACGTAGTTCCACCCCCTGGCATGCTGGGCAATTTTACACCAAATTGTCTGCACTCCATTTCATTCTGCATGAGCAACAGTCATGTTCTGGGTTCTTGTAGATTGTCACAGAGTGCAACGAGGGTGTAAGGTCAATGATGCAGACAGAGGAGCTGGTGCGGCTAGAGAAACAGGTGGCATTCCTAAATACCAAGGTGAGTTCTGTGCTACCCAAACCTATAGCTGTTATCATAAATGCCTACAGTAGAGGAAATATTGCCAATACCTAAACAATGGTGTCAAAAGCTAATATTCTATGTTAACTAGTGAGGATTTGTAGAATCCACCTGCTGAATTAAAGTGATGGTAAACTCTCCCCTTTATAAAAATATCCAAAATGTTAGTGATATTTTAGATGGAGTTAAATTCATCAGTTGTAATGAAGATGCGCTTTTAACTTGTTAATATAGATATGAATTTAAAATGCTCTGCCACCCACTTCAAAGGTTTTTTTGTTTTTTTTTTGTGAGCTCACAGCTTGAATTGTTCTCCAATCAATGCTCTCCCCTTAAGGGACTTGTGTTGTAGCTGGAGCTACCGACTCTGGTGATATTTTATAATGTTATTCTATAGCAAAACAGGAATGTCTTGTAATTACAAGGTGTGTACTGTCCCTTTTTAATATATATATATATATATATATATATATATATATATATATATATATATATATATATATATATATATATATATATATATATATATATATATATATATATATATATATATATATATATATATTTTTTTTTTTTTTTAAATTATGTGTTGTTAAACAAAAATGTAGTATACTTCCATTATTCATTTTGTCCCCTTTTCCTGTAATTTAATTAAGTGCAGACTCCAGACCTTAAAGGGACAGTCAAGCATTTATGTATTGTTTGTCCCTTGTACATCGAAACCCAAGTTCCTAGAGCATAGTACATATCTGTGATGGATACACCGGATAATACTCGCACCTTGCTCTTTTGCAGTCTTTTCCTCTTATTTCCAGAGGCCGCGTACTTGTGCAGCATGGAGAACTTGTGCAGATCTTTTTCCAGGAAGCTGGGGCTGGAAATCGTCTACGTCTCTCCACCAAACCCCTTTACGTTCATCTCTTCAGTGACCTACTGTTGTTATCAAGCAGGACAGAGTATGTTTTTTTTGTTAATGGTTATAGTGTTGCATTTGGAGTCTTGAAATGAGTGAAGAAACATTTCGATATCAACCCTGAACTTTTCATGATTTACACTGAATGAGATAAATATTTTTTTGACCAGCCTAGGGCTGCCCTTATTCCAGTTACATTTACGTCATTAACTTATTAGCAGGTCAAGTCTCTCAAAAAATCAGGTGATCAAGTTTGATGATATGTTATTGGGCCATTGACCAACCTGTTAAACCTAGGTAAACCAAGATCCTGGTACTGAGAACCTAAAGTTTAAAAATAATTCTGTCCCCAATTTTGCAATTACTGTCTACTACAAAGTAGTGCATCAACCTTTGTTACATGTATCCATAGTCCTAGAGGTACTTGGACCATAAACAATGTATTCTCCAGGGCTTTTTATTTTTTTTAAATTATAAATATTTACCCCGATGTAGACTCCAAAAATGTAAGCAATATATCACATGAAGTGAAATGCATCAATGGATCACTGTTATAGGAAAAGTACCACGGTAAAAGGACACAGATAGGGTCCTAATACAATTACATATAAAGTACATCATGATAAAATGTGCCTCTATAATATACCATGGAAAGTGTGCAAAGATATTATTCAGCTTAAACATGTTAAATGAAAGAGATGAAGATAAACTATGAATGAAATATCAGTTACAGAAAGGTGGAATCATTGATTATATATATTTCCTTTACTATATATTGAATATGTTTCTTTCGTATGATGAGTCCTCAGGGAAACCTTGACATATGGAATGTAATTCCCACCACTAGTAGAGGCCAATAACCCACACAAGCTTTTAAACCCTACTCAGTTTTGTTCTTGGCCTTTCCGGAGTGAGGTTGAAGAGATAGGTGCTCCAGCTTCCTGCTTAAGGATTATTTTATGGGAGCTCAGACCAATATGAGACCTACTACCCCTGGACTATATCATTCAAGATTAATTAAACAGTGGAATACAGCACTCGGAATGATGCAGGGGGTACAGGAGCACAATGTTAATAGCACAGTATCTCCCTATGAGATTTCAGTCATCACTACCCACAGGTGACGCATGGACATGTCCCTTAGTCTCCCCCTGTGGGAATACAAGTATTCCTCTGCTGTTACCTGTACAGCACTGGATGTAGCTACAGACATATTGTAAATTCCAGTGGAGGGGTGCTTCTCTCAGGTTAACACTCTTAGCCCAGAGACTATTTGTAGATACTTTCCCAGGTATTGCATAGCCAAAGGGGACACAGCCTACCTACGTGCAGACTTCACCTTGAGTGAATTATGATTGAAGGAATAATTTGGGCTCTAGTAGATCCTAGGAGATGCCCCAAACCCTCCCTTTACCCTTTAGCAGCTTTATTTCTCATTTGGGCACTTTTTTCAAAAATTTATGTGTGGCCCCTTTATGAAACAACTAATAGCTTCAATAACTTAGTGGTTAGGTGAAGGAAGGAGCAGTTTGCGGTTTCTGGGCTACAGATAGTTTATTTTAACATTTTAGCAACTTTCTGCATTTTTTTTTTTTCTTGGCTTCTTTTAACTTTGGTGATTGTTAGGAGCGCAGCGGGCTGTTTTCCTGCACTCGCTTTGGTGCTCTTTTCTCGTTCTCCTCAGGGAAAAGGTTCATTTCAATCTTACGCTCAACTTCTCACTGTTTTGTGGCCCTGGAGGGGGTAAGTACCTACCCCCTAGCAAGAGCTGCTGGAGGGGGTTTAGATTTTTTTTTTTTCTGAGCATTTCTGCATTTAACTATGGCAATAGTTTCCTTCAACTTTATTCACTCTTTACTGTTCTGTGGGGTGTTCTGAGGGGTGCATTTGAGCTTCATGTAGTTGAATTTTCACTACTGTTTTTAATTTTAACATTTTGGTTCCTATATTACCAGCTGTTTAATTTTTCACTTTTCCCTGTTTTTTATGGTGTAAAAATAAAAATAAAAAATGATCATGGAGTCTAAGATTAATGTCTCCAATTGAGAATCATGGGAAATGTAGTTCTGAAATACCTGGAGGGCCAAGGTACCCCATCCCTGCTTTAGAGGGTAGATCTACTGATCATACCCCTATTCACTTTGTCTGTGTACTTTTCAAATCTGTACCAGTTTGTCAGGTAAATCAGCTATGTATTGGTTGCATATTATGCATGTAAATCAGCCTGCGGCTATTATCAGTACTAAGGAATTTTTGTCCTGCTCCAGTGTATATCACACAAGGAGTTAAGACTTAAATTCAGGGGGAAAATCAGTGTTATCTGCATAAAGCCATGTTCAAATATTTGGCAGCTATCCTCAAGTCAATTAAGCGCAAACGCAAATCTGGGGATTTGTCTGCATCACTGGATATAAATATGCAGGTCTCTTCCCCCTCATCCTCAGATCCCAGAGATTCTGCAAAGTTCTGATTCTGCCGAGTCAAAATCTTCAGATGCGGGGTGGGGAACAGTCATCTGAATATTAGGACGCTGTCTCTGACCCTGAATTTGTATGGCTTTATGGCTAAAATCTTGGTCAGCTGACATGGTTTCTAAGGAAAAAGTTTTCTTTGGATCTGATCTGGTTTCTCTAATCAAGACTGTTACTGGTGGTAAGGGAGTCTTCCTCCCTCAGGACAAGAAGTTAAAGGGAAAGAACAGGCCAGGAAACAAGTTTAGTTTATTTTGCTCCTCAAGAGATCAAGTCTTCCTCCTTTAAGAAGCCGGAGTGCTCCACGTTTGTCTGGAAACCTGGATCTTTTCGGAAAAAATAAATAAATAAATAAATGTGCAGCCCCTAAACCAGAATCTGTACTAGCAGGGTGCAGATTGAGTGTTTTTCAGAAGACTTGGTTTTGCTCAGTCCAGGACCCTTGGGTTCAGAACAAATAGGATTTTGATTCAGGCCTTCTCAAGGATGATTCAATCTGTCTCGCATGCCTAAAATTCCTGTGAAGGAGACTGTTTTCATTCAATGTGTTGAGGATATGGGAGTTCCTGTACCTGTCCTTCAACAGGGACAAGGTTTTTACTCCAATCTCTTCATTGTCCCAAAGAGGGAAGGGACTTTCAGACCCATCTTGGACTTGAAAACTTGAAACAAGTTTTTAAGCATCCCTGCTTGAAAACTTGAAACAATTCACACAATTTTGCCGTTAATCCAATAGGGTCAGTTCATGTCTACCATAGACCTCAAGGACGCATACCTTCATATGCCTATTCACAAGGATCATGATCAATTTCTGAAGTTTGCCTTACTCCAACAAACACTATCCGTTTGTTGCCTTTTGATCTAGTCATAGCTCCACACATCTTAACAAAGGTGTTAAGAGCACTGTTAGCTGTAATCAGAGCTCAGGGCATATCAATTGCCCCTTATCTAGATGACATCCTAGTTCAGGCTCTTTCTCTGCTGCTAGTGATTGCTCACACTCAAAAAAGCGTTTATCCTGCCTTCAGGATCATGTTTGGAGAATATATATTCCAAAGAGTTCCAGCTACAAAGGTGTCTTTTCTCCAAGTCATCATTAACTCAGTTTAAATGTGCCCTGTCAGATTATCGCAGAATCAAATTTAAGCATTTTCTTCAATGTTTTCCTTCTCTAGCTCAGTGCATGGAGATAGTGGGCCTTATAATAGCGGATTCAGAATCAGTTCTGTTTGCCCATCTTTATTTACAGCCTCTTCAACTGTCTATGCTCAAGTAATGAACAAGGAATTATCTGCATTTGGATATAGCTCTGATGGCAGGGTTTAGATCTGATGGCTTCATACTTGAATCACAAACTTCCAGTTTACTGTGCCAGATCCAGGGATCCATACACTCTGATAGACTCCTTGGTGTGTCCATGGATCTTTCATCTAGCCTATCTGTTTCCTACTTTTGATCTACTTCCAAGACTTATTGCTTGAATCAAACAGGAAATCATCAGTAATCCTGACAGCTCCAGCATGGCCCTGTAGGAAATGGTATGCGTACCTTGTTCAGATGTCCACTTCTTTCTATTTCTTCTTCCTCAGAAGGTAAAACCTCTTGTCTTAAGGGTCCTCTCTTCCACCAGGATCTCAAAGCTCTGTTTAACGGCATGGAGGTTGAACACCTAATTCTTAAACATAGAGGTTTTTCAGATTCAGCTATAAACACTCTGTTGCAATCTAGAAAAACTAGTGAATCCAAAAATGTAACACAAAAAGATGTTCTTCCAAAGGGTTTTCCTGGCATTCCTTTAAGATTCCTAGAATTCTTAGCTCAAACAGGTAATTCAAAAAGCTTACTTGGTGGTAGACATCTGCACAGTGAAAAGATTATTTTGTTTAGTTTTTATTAGTTAAAAATTATTTAGTTTCTGCAAATTAGTTATGTTAAAGGGATAATCCCCAAATGTTGAAACACTTGAAAGTCATGCAGCATAGCTGTAAAAAGCTGACTAGAAAATATCACCTGAACATCTCTATGTAAAAAAGGAAGATATTTTACCTCAAAATGTCCTAAGTATTCAAACCCCAAGGACTTTAAGTTGCAAATCAGTATGTCTGTCCCAGGGACAGCCAAGGGAGTGAGCTTCGTGCACACACATTTCCCTATTCAGTTTAGGGAAGTTTACTATGAAATCTCATGAGATCACA
Source organism: Bombina bombina (assembly GCF_027579735.1). Classification (NCBI taxonomy): domain Eukaryota; kingdom Metazoa; phylum Chordata; class Amphibia; order Anura; family Bombinatoridae; genus Bombina; species Bombina bombina. The sequence goes on along the minus strand of NC_069506.1, from coordinate 29,712,855 downwards.
GTAAAAGAGTTCATGACCTCAGCACTGTTGATGCTGATTGGCTGCAGTTTATTTTTTTTACCTGCAGCTAAGCAGCAGCTGGAGTATAACTTTTTACACAGAACTTTCTCTGCTGAGCTGAGGAAATTGTGAGGTAAAATTTCTTTTTTACATAGAGATTCTCAGGTGATATTTTCCTGTCAGATTTTTATAGTTATACTGCATCAGTTTCAAGTGATTTAGCATATTATGATGAATATTATGTCCCTTTAAGTTAAATAATTTTTAGGATCCATTCGTTATTTCAGATCCATTCTTTATTTATATTCAGTATTCTATTCTAAAATTTAGAATAGAATAATGAATATGAATAAAGAATGGATCCAAAAAACGATATAACAACATAAGGAATATGCCGAAATGATCTAAACCGCCGCCCCCTGACATTGCCAAAACAAAATAAAAACCTATTAACCTCTAAACCGCCGCCCCCCCACATTGCCAAAACGAAATAAAAACCTATTACCTTTAAACCGCCGCCCCCCACATCACCAAAACTAAATAACCTATTAACCTCGAAACCGCCGCCCCCCCCCACATAGCCAAAACTCAACCTATTGACCACTAAACCGCCGTCCCCCCACATCGCAACTAGCTAAATTAAACTATTAACCCCTAAACCTAACACCCTCTAACTTTAACATAATTAAAATATACCTAAAGTAAAGTTACAATTATTAACTACCTATTTAAAAATAAATACAAACTTACCTGTGAAATAAAAATAAAACCTAAGCTTAAACTAAAAAACCCCTGAACATTACTTTAAAAAAAAAAATACAAAAAATAATAAAAACTACCATTACAAAAAATACCAAACGAAATTATCCAAAATAATTTAAATTATTCCTATTCTAATACCCAGTTTAAAAAAAAACAGAAACCTAATCTATAATAAACTACCAAAAGCCCTTTAACCCTTTAAGGACACAGCTTTCAGTTTGCTCAATTGTTTTATGACGGAAAAATTCTGTCATATGTCCTTAAGAGGTTAAAAGGGCCTTTTGTAGGGCATTGCCCTAAAGTTAACAGCTCTTTTGCCAAAAAATTAAAACAAATATCCCCTAACATTACAAACCCCCAACCCCCAAAAATAAAAAAACCTAACTAAAAAAAAACTCTGATCTTCCCATTGCCCAGAAAAAAAATCATTTTTATGGGAATTGCCCTTAAAAGGGCATTCAGCTCTTTTACAACCCATTAAAAATAAAAAAAGCCCTAATCTAAAACAAAAAACACCCCAAATAAAACCTAGCACTAACACCAAAATCGTACCTGAAGTCCAGCGAAAGATCTTCTTCCCAGCGGCGAAGCATCCTCATCCAGGCGGCTCCATCTTCATCCATCGTGGGAGAGGCATCTTCTATCTTCATCCCAGCTGAGGCAGAGGTCCATCGGTCCGACGTAGAGGTCCTCTTCATGCGACCGTCTGCCGCACACTGAAGATTGAATGCAAGGTACCCTTTTTATATTTGAGTATGCTTGCATTCCTATTGGCTGAAAAATTCAAATCAGCCAAAAGTATGAGAGCTGCTTAAATCCTATTGGCTGATTTGATTTTTTCAGCCAATAGGAATGCAAGCATACTCAAATATAAAAAGGGTACCTTGCATTTTTCAACCAATAGAAATGCAATGGTACCCCAAAATAAAAGGGGGTACCTTGCATTTAAAGGGACAGTCTACACCAGAATTTTTATTGTTTTAAAAGATAGATAATCCCTTTATTACCCATTTCCCAGTTTTGCATAACCAACACTGTTATATTAATATACTTTTAACCTCTGTGATTATCTTGTATCTAAGCCTCTGCAAACTGCCCCTTTTTCAGTTCTTTTGACAGACTTGCAGTCTAGCCAATCAGTGCCTGCTCCCAGATAACTTCACGAGCACAGTGTTATCTATATGAAATACATGAACTAACACCCTCTAGTGGTGAAAAACTGTTAAAATGCAATCTGAAAGAGGTGGGTTTCAAGGTCTAAGAAATTAGCATATGAACCTCCTAGGTTAAGCTTTCAACTAAGAATACCAAGAGAACCAAGCAAAATTGGTGATAAAAGTAAATTGGAAAATTGTTTAAAATGACATGCTCTATCTGAATCATGAAAGTTTATTTTGGCCTAGACTGTCCCTTTAATTTTCAGTGTGCAGCGAACAATCACATGAAGAGGTCTGCCACATCGGACTGATGGACCTCCGCCTCTGCACATCCACCAACTGCTCCGCCTCCACTGTGATGAAGATAGAAGATGTCGGTCCCGCGATGGATGGAGATCTTTCTCTGGACTTCAGGAACGGTGAGTACCGATTTTTTTTATTTTTTTTTTAGGGGGGTTTAGATTAGGGCTTTTTTATTGTTAATGGGCTGTAAAAGAGCCAAATGCCCTTTTCGGGGCAATGGGTAGATTAGGTTTTTTTTTATGTTGGGGGTTTGTAATGTTAGGGGGTATTCGTTTTAATTTTTTGGCTGTTAGCTTGAGGGCAATGCTCTAAAAAAGGTCCTTTTAAGGGCTATTGGTACTTTATTATAGATATGGTTTTTTCTTTAAACTAGTATTATAATAGGAATAATTTTTATTATTTTGGATAATTTCGTGTTTTTTTGTAATGGTATTTTTTTTTATTTTTGTAATTGTAGTTTTAATTATTGTGTAATGTAAGGTTTTTTTTGTTTGAGCTTAGGTTTTATTTTTATTTCACAGGTAAGTTTGTATTTATTTTTAAATAGGTAGTTAATATTTGTAACTTTAGGTATATTTTAATTATGTTAAAGTTAGAGGGTGTTTGAATTATTATATGACAGCGGTTTAGAGGTTAATAGCTTTAGTGTTGGCGATGTGGGAGGACAGCAGTTTAGGGGTTAATACCTTTATGTAGTGTTTTATTTAGTGTTGGCAACATGGGGGGCAGCGGTTTAGATTAGAACAATTAAAAATTCTGAATATGAATAAAGAATGGATTTGAAAATTCGGAAACTGATTTATTAGTTTTCGGGATTTTAGTTATGGTGCCGATTTGGAAATTCTGATTTATCCAAATCTCCGAATCGGCCAAAATTCAGGCGAAAACTAAATTCGGCTGAAACAAATTGCAAATGTCTTCTTGGTGGCAGGAAAGTCTCACCCTCAGCGTATCACTGCAAATTCCACCATATTGGTTGCTACGTCATGTTCTCTGCAAATCTGCTCCAAAGATGCATTGTTTGTGAAAGCAGCTACATGGTCTTCTCTGCATACTTTCTCAAAATGTTATTTGATGTTTTTGCTTCCTCAGAAGCGGCTTTTGGCAAGAAAATCATTCAGGCTGCAGTGTCTGGCAAATAGAAACTGCCTTATATCTCACCATTCCCTTGCCATGGACTCTCAGATTGGGTATTATATCCCATATGTCAAGGTTTCCTTGTGGACTCATCATACAAAAGAAAACAAAATGTATGCTTAACTGATCAATTATTTTCTTTTGGGATGAGTCCACAGGCCCTGCTCGTTTTCAATCTGGTTTTTGGGTGACCGTTCTAATTTGCAACTATCTAGCCCCGGCGTTTTGTCTTTCCTACCTATCTGTCTCCTTTTCTCTGCTCGGCTATAAGTTAAATTTAGTAGGGGAGGGATTAAAAGCTCTTGTGTAGGTTCTTGGCCACCTAGTAGTGGCAGGAATTATATCTCAAATGTCAAGGTTTCCCTGTAGACTCACGTTACAAAAGAAAAATGTTCAATGTACAGTAAAGACGGGGATAAACTATGTTCAAATAAATCTTTTTTTTTTTTTATTGAAGACCCGGTGAGTGCTTTCTGTTTGGGAGTTATGGATTGCATTTAAATGCACTCTGGACAGTTCTGGATATCAAGAGTGTGTGCAGAGCCCTATGGAGGAAATATATATAATTAAAAAATAATAAATAAATGAATATATATATATATATATATATATATATATATATAATGTGTGTGTATATATTTTTACGATGTGCAGGAGTGGCTACTGATTTTAATTTAATAATCATTAGAGATGTGCTTTCATTTTCAGATGACTGTACAATCTTCATGAAAATCTGAATGAATGCACTAGCGAAAATAAAGAAAACGGAAAAAAAATCTGACAAATAGTCTATTATTTTGTTTATTTTTTTGTTGTTGTTGTTTTTAAGTGGTTAATCTTTAACTTTAACGTGCTCTCCGTGCTTTCCAGAGCCCATTAAGGTAAATATTGTAGCTACAGGTGAACGAAAACTAATGTCATTTTAAACCAAATGAAAACCAAATAGTGCAGCCAAAAAATATTTTTTTTTCCCTGAGTATTCATGACGAAAATGTTGTCCCTACACATTTCTAATAATCATATAGATGGTTTTTAAATCAAAACTCTCTGCACCTTTTTTTCTTTTAAGGGTTTTCGAAAAAGGTAGACAGTTGTTTTTTTTTGTTTTTTTTTAGGACAGATATAAATTCCTAACATTTAGATTTGTGTTTTTTTTTTTTTTTTTTTCCCCCCTACTATTCACAGTGATGGACGCTTTTTGGTGGCTGATTATGCAGGCATCGGACAAGTGAAAGTAGACCAATTTAAAGCCAAACCGCTGGGTCTGCCAGATCAAGCTTTCATGCTGAGGTTACTGCGTAACCACGCTGGGCTCAGCACGGAACTTATCCTGGAAGCCAGAAGCTTGTGAGTGAATTTAAACAGACATTAAAATTTTATTATGTTATAATATAATAAATATATATATATATATATATATATTTAAATTAATTGTCCTGTTCATGGAGGGGAGGGGGAGTACTTTTGAGGTATGAATGTTTTACCAATAGGGTTGTCAGGTGTCCAATATTTTAGAAGGCTGTCCAGTATAAGCTTCACAAAAGTGCTGGACATTTATATGTCCAGTGTTTTTAATGTTTCCCAATGGCACATGGGGAATGCAATACAAATATAGAGCAGAAGGAAGTGCTGGCAACCAGAGGTATGAGTGTTTGTTTTGTTACTGGCAGCCACAGGGTAAAATGACTGCTTAACTGTGAATATTATACATATTTGGATCAAGAGTAGGGGCTTTGGGGGGGGGCGTTATGTAACCCCCACATACCATCACGTCCAGTCACCTAGTGATTGTACAGAATTTTGCGGAGGTCAGCTGGAAACCCTATCTACCAATAGAGCTGTAGGGGTTGTCCTCAACCGCCAGTAAACAATCTCTCCCTAGTGATCAGCTGTCTTATTCAAACTCATTAAATCATTATTCACTTAGTTTATCTGCTATGAACTGTTTCTCATGTTTTTCTATTTTAGGACTGAGAAGCAACAGTGGATGTCCTTAATAAGTAAACAGATGTCACACAGGCCGAGCTAATTCAATTGTGAGTTTATTCCAAGTATGTGTGACTCTATCTCTTTATATAGTGTGTGTGTATATGTGTTGTTGTTTTTATATATATATATATATATATATATATATATATATATATATATATATACACACAGTTCAAAGGAAAAAAGCAGGCACTCTCCGTTTATATTGCAAAGTTTACTTAAGTGATGTTTCGGGGTTTCACCCCCTTCCTCAGACTTACATTAACTGTGATAGCACACAAAGATATACTTATACCCTTCCCCACACCAATTATGCATTCAATTAAACAATAATATAATAAACAAAGATTAATACATTCACCTAAGTTCCATAACACGGCTCACAGTGGTGCTCACCCGGCGCTGCTTCATCGTCTTCAGAGAGGAGACACCGCACACTACTGGGTCGCACCCCCGGAAGCTGCCAATCACCTACCAGTGCCAGCCCCAGCAAGTATACGTCATCACAGATGTTGCCTGTGGCTGGAGATTCAATAACCAGTGATCGGGTGTTCAGTACAATACCCTATGAGATCAGAATGTAAAAAATGTTAATATACATACTATATACATATTAAAAACAAGATGCAGCATTATCCCACATAAATTTCAAATTCATTAACCCTAGCACTAGCCTGAGCTTCGCCTGAACTTATCCTCAATGTTCTGTGTAGAAGCTGTCATCATAATATTAAGTTATAATATTAAACCCAGCCTAGTGGATAGAGAACAGCCTAGTGGATAAACCTAGCATAGACATAGTACTTTTGTTGGTAAGAACCTTATTTAGATGAAAACATTACAAAGTAAACACATAGGTAAACACATAGATGGAGCAGTACAGAGCCATAACCTGATCCTCTACCCTCTAGTACTAGGATCCATGTTTACTACCTTCCATTAAATATTGGATATATATAAAATCAAGTGAGGGATTACAGCACTCTTTTTGGATTTCCAAGTTTCTCAGCGTCTGAGACTAGCACATACAACACCAGAGAAATGACCATTGACAAACAGTTCTGTACAGAGATATATTTATTGGCCCAAACAGACCAGAATGCGGCAAAAGCCTAGTTAAAGAAATATACATCCGTTTAGAAACATAACCTGTAATGCATTAGGTTGTATAACGCTTATACATGAAAATGATGTACATCAAACAAAGAACACTGTGTAATCGATTGGTGTCCTTAATCCAAGTTTAAAGCCAGCGTTTGCTGACTTCAAATGTATTTTCAATGATGATGATACCGTTCAACCAAGAACCAAATGCTAAAGTAAAAAGGGCTACAAGGTAAAGATGACCTCGCAGGCCCTTAATTGCAGGTTACAAACGTTCCTTTATAACAAACAAAACTGCGTCTGGGTATACCTCAAGCTGTAACACTGTAGCCCGTATATAGATAAGCTGAATGTTCCCCGCAAATAGATTCAAGCCGTAAGGACAATTTAACAGGTTTTTCACTTCACAAAATTACCTGTCGGCTTTTCCCTTATGTGCAGATCCTTGTGTAGTAATTTTCAAAGCAATACACAATTGCTTGCTAGACGGTTCCGCCTTAACGTAAGTTTCTCAGATCAATCTCTCTGAGAGGGCGGCACAGGATTAAATCCAATTTGCACTTTGACAGCGGGTACAAACCAAAAGTCGGGTCTTGGAAAGCAGCAAGGTTTAGATTCACTCTGTAAGTATTCAAAGTCGACGTGCGTTTTGCCCCATGATGCAAAGCGAAAGTTTGGGCTTCGTCAGGACTATACGTCGCCAATATGTCAGCATAATTTATTGGATTCTAGTTTCAGGTAGACGGTATCCCAGATAAGTTAGTCACTCCTACGGGAATAACCACGTAATGAACTAAAAACAGATTATGCCACACTAAATACAAAAGCGTATTAGAAGAGAACTGCCTGTAAACAAAAGGTTGTTTATGAATCTGACAAAGGCCGTTACCCACTATATAATAATGCTAAGAGGGGAGACTAAAAGGTTAACAAAATGATATACTAAATAGTTATATCTTTACAATTTAAATTCTTACTCAATCAATCAGCTGATAAACAAGGCAATTTAAAGTACAAAATGTATCTTTATGCACATATTTTTGATTATTATTCATTTGCAAAATAAGTACATTATAAGCTTGTTTTCGACATATATCAATAAAGAATGAGTCTTACCCTAAACCAACAAACCAGAAAGTGAACCATTTATAACCAATCATTATCAAAACATAATAGGATACATTTTTATGAATAAGAGAGAGTTCTCGATCAATGTAACTCTATGTCAAAATCTATAGGTCATCTTTACCTTGTAGCACTTTTCACTTTAGCATTTGGTTCTTGGTTGAACGGTATCATCATCATTGAAAATACATTTGAAGTCAGCAAACGCTGGCTTTAAACTTGGATTAAGGACACCAATCGATTACACAGTGTTCTTTGTTTGATGTACATCATTTTCATGTATAAGCGTTATACAACCTAATGCATTACAGGTTATGTTTCTAAACGGATGTATATTTCTTTAACTAGGCTTTTGCCGTATTCTGGACTGTTTGGGCCAATAAATATATCTCTGTACATAACTGTTTGTCAATAGTAGTTTCTCTGGTGCTGTGTGTGCTAGTCTCAGTCGCTGAGAAACTTGGAAATTCAAAAAGAGTGCTGTAATCCCTCACTTTATTGACCTTTGTTTTATTTGTTCATATTATATAGAGGGTCTGCACCGCCATTTTTTGTTATCTTTTACGATTTTTGCAGTCTCACTCACTGCTAAGTGGTATATTAACTCCTTATAATTAATACTTCTCCCTATGATTTCATTTTTTGGCATGTATATATGTGAGTATATGTGTGTGTGTATGGATATGGGTATGTGTATATGTGTGTGTGTGTGTGTATATATAATTAGCACATACAGGCAAGGAGAAAAGCAAACAGGGAACTTGCCTGGATGTGCTAATTTCACATATATATCTATATCTCACACACATATATAATGTGTTTGTTTATAGTGTGTGTATCTAGTTTTGGTTGGTCTGTCCTTACGAGAAGGCTACATCACCAGCAGGGGGCAACATCAGCTTTCAAATACATGTCAGAACTCCTTATGTAGTCTGCATTCTGTAATTTCATTTACTAGGTGGTCTCTGTTTAATTCTGAAGACTGGAAGTGCACGTCTGGCTTCACAAACCTAACACTGCCACATATCTGTTGCTAACTGGCTTCAGCAGAGAAAAGATAAGGAAATAAAAACAATTTATATTGTCTAACAAAATGATAGTGCTTAACTTTGTCTATTCCAGTAACAAGTTCTGATTGGAGCTTTCAAATACGGCAAGCGTCTGGGGGAATTTTGGTTACTGAGGAACAATGTAATTAAACAAGGTGTCAATGCATTTAATAATTTTCATTAGCAAAGCATTGTACTTACAAGGTGTTTGCTGTCCCTTTCAGAATATCTGTGTGAGAGAGGCTTTAAAGGGATAGTAAACACCTTAAGATTTTTTTCCATAACGTTCAGTTATAGACAGTAAAACAACTTTTCTATAAACTTTCATTATTTAATGTACCTGCTGAGTTATCGAGGCTAACTCTGCTACATAATCTTTCCCTAGTTTTCTTTGGCTGATAACTGCAAAACAATGCACTTGATAGTAACAAAACTGTAGCTAGACTTATCTGCAGTAAAGGCAAGATTGTCTCTTCCAATTTAAACTAGTTAAGCAAAAAACAATTGCAGCAAACAACATAATTTGTTTTAAAAATGTTAAGACTTTTTTTATGTTATTCTACAACAACACAGCAGAAAGGTCTTGTAATTACTCTTAAATAAGAAACCTGAGAACTTGTTTATACCCAGAACTTTGCTGTATAAATAGGTTTATCCTCTCCTCTTTGTAACTGGGCTTTTATTGAATTAAATTGAGTGATGAGAATGAAGTGTAAATTTCAATACACAATGTGCCTGGGATACCCTAATGTATAATGATTTTAATGACTGAACTTTTTTTTCTTTCAGTAGGAGAGGTTGCTGATTATTTGAAGTCCAAACACACTGATCATACCTGTATTCAGAAGATATCAACATTGCAGGGACACAGTGACTGACCATCTTTATGGCCTGAACTTTAACCTTCTGCTCCAGTAGTGACTGGTGCATTATTATGTTATTTAGTAGTTCCAACCCCTTCAACACATTTTACAAAATACGGTGCATTTCCCAAATCCCTGCAATATATAGTTAATAGAGAAGAGAGAGAATAATTTGTTATCCTTGGGCAGTAACAATAATGCTTTTTTTATGTCTGTTTTCTGTACATCTCTTCCTTTTTGTATCTTATAGCTTCCTGTCTCCTCTTTATCATTTCCTTCTTGTCTGGGAATATAATTCAGTTATCTGCATTAAGTCCCTATTCAGCCTTAATTCCCAGATGGCCTAACCTCCCCATTGCTTATATATTTTATGGGGTTACAATCTGTTAGAGGCTACATAATAATAATAATTATAATGATTTTAGTAAGCCCCTACAAAGCAGCAGATAGTGAAGCTGAAATGACTGACCCTTTCACCAGACTGAACTCCGTTCTCAATCTGCTCTGGATTCTTGCTGTAGACCTGTAAACCAGCAAGTCTGCAGCAGATTCAGGTATTTTCTTGATGGAGTACAGAAATGGCACTTTCTGAAGCACAATAAACAATATTGCTGCTTTACTTGCAATGACACTCAAATTTACTGAAATAGCTTAAATGGGGGAAGGGGAAATACTAATACTGTATATAGTAAATATGTTTGCTTGCCATAAATTCTTTCTGTATATACCATGTTGAAATAAATTTATATTGTTTTATTATATGGTATTTGGACTGAGGAGTGTGTGTGGGGAAGATAGTTTGGGGGGGTTAGGTAGAAAGTTTGTAATTTTCTATTTTAAAGGACATTCCAGACAAAATTGAAATCTACATGGATGCATTTTTGTAATTATACATGAATTAGCAAAAACGCTTCTAATAAAACTATATAGTTGTTTCAAAAGGGTATTTACGTATTCACTGTGTACCAGCTTTTTAAACACAGCACATACTCAGAGAAACTAAGGTGCTTGTATCCTCTGGTAATGACTTAATTTGTTAATCGCTGACATGATGCAAGCCCCACTGGCTCTCTGAGCAGCTGTATTATTTAAAATGCTGGTGCACTGAAAATATCTAGCTGCGCTTCACATGCCCGTGCAGAGAAAAATTTTAACTCTGAAATCAAACGGCAATAACTTTTACTTGAAGCATTATTGCTAAAATATGTATATTGTTTCCATTCAAAGCTGTAATTCATCTATATGCATTTAAATTGTGACCGGAATGCCCCTTTAAGCTAAGCTTCTGGTAATCTTGATGTAAATGGAAACGTTTATATAAAAAAGGACAAAAGAAAAACAACCTTTCAATTCTGCAAAATGTATGTTTTCAGTTAGTACCTGGTACAGACACTAGGTGGCGTCATTAGCTTGTCTCTATTACAGACTTGTCCTCTCTTTGCAGAGATTTATGATTGATTTACCAGCATTTATTTGAAATAAGGTGATGTAAAAGCTTAAATTTAGTTTATTGAATGAAAGATTTAAAGGGATATGTAACCCATTTTGTTTCCTTTCATGTTTCAGAAAGAGCCACTTTCTAATTTACTCCTATTATGATGTTTTTCTTCTTTCTCTTGGTATCTTTATTTGAAAAGCAGGAAGGTAAGATTTAGGAGCGCCCCATTTTTATTCAGCATCTGGGTAGCAGTTGCTGATTGGTAGCCACCAATCAGCAAGCGGTACCCAGGTGCTGAACGTTTGCCTGTCAGTAACATACACAGAAATTTTACCCCATTGTGCCAGCTGTGATTGTTTGCCCCTTTGCAGTCCGGGGGGGGGGGGGGGGGGGGCATGGAGCTGCAACCCCCCTCCCCCTTTCATTGGCTGGCAGTTAATTATAGTTCATTTAGCTCCTGTTTTACATAGACTTGCGAGTTCACTCCTCTTGCCTTGTAACACAACTTGTGATTTGTTTACCACATAGGATGCCAGTAATACTCAATGATTAGAGATTTTACTCCTCTTGGTTATAAATAAGACACAGGGCTCCATGTACTAAGCCGTCAATTCATCCGTCATTGTAGACGCGGATAAACTCGCCGTTACTCGCCGCGGGCGAAATGGTGTCCGCTGTCGCTATGTACTAATATTCCCCCAATAAATAGACAAGTCTAGCCCGCCGCGAGCAGTTGCGGATTGTTGATAAATTTGACGCCTCGCTCGCCGCGACTAAGCTGATGGTACTTAACTTTTAGTTGAATTGTCTGGCCAATTATTAACACGTGACATGCAAGGTGTCACGAACATCATAGTAGTCGCGGGAATAGAATTTTGCTCCTATAAAAGTTCAACTTATCTAAACAACTTTATTATTGTTCAAAATTTTTTGAAGAGTGATAACAGAGCGTTATTTTTGTAATATTTATTTACAATTTGGATATGGCTTCATCTGGATCTGATAATATATAAATATTAATATAAAAATAATTATAAAGATTGACAACTAACAATACAAATTTAAATAGATTACTCTTTAATTACAGTCGACAAATTGGGCGCAATTTATGTACATGGAAATGAGAGACAAATTAGACGCCAGTTATGCTGTAAGTACAATGCTGATATTACTGCCTTTTATATATGTCTAGACTGGCGTCTAGATTGACTTTCCTATTGTTTTGTACCTTGCCCGCCACCTAAAAGGTGGCGAGGCAAAAATAGCGAGGTGGGAGCGGAAATTGTAGCGAGCGGACAAATAGATTTTTTAGTACATTCGTTTTTTGGCGAGTTGGTGGTCAAATGTGTCTAATTACAGTGAAAAATGGAGCAGTAGCGAGGTTTGGCGGATAAGTACGCTCGCAATTTTAAAGATGCGAGTTTTAACACAATTGACGGCTTTGTACATATCAGTTTGCGAGTTTTGACGCGAGATTTGTTGCGGGTAGCTCGCTGACTGCTTAGTACATGGAGCCCTAAGAGTTGTGGTTGTATCCCTTTGGCTGCCAGCAAATGTTATGGTACCCTGGAGATTGCTGAAATTACCTGCAATTGTTTCCCTTCATAGCCCAACATGCTGTGCCTTGGACACACTATCTAGATAAAGGCTCCCTTAAAGGGATATGAAACCCCACATTTTTCTTTTATAATTCAGGCAGAGCATGCAATTTTAAACAAATTTCCAATTTACTTCTATTATCTAAGTTTGCTTTGTTCTCTTGGTATCTTTTGTTGGAACGCATACCTTGATAGACTCAGGAGCAGGAATCACTACTAGGAGCATACTGCTGATTTTTGTCTGTGCATACTGTATATTCCTCTTGTCAAAAATGTGTTCAGCTAGCCCCCAGTAGTGCATTAATGCTCCTTCAAGGATACAAAAAGAATGAAGTTTGATAATAGAAGTTGTATGATCTGTTTTCAAACCTGTTCTCAGGTCTCCCTAACAGGACAGATTTTCAGGATATCTGAAATGGAACACAGGCAAAATAATCCGTTGATTGGTACATGGTTAACCTGCTCTCGCCCAAAGTAATTCTGAAAATCTGGCCTGTTGGGGAGGTCTGAGAACAGGTTTGAAAACCAGCGATCTAGGACTAAGAGACCTAATCCTGGTGAGGACTTGTGGGGGACGTTTGGTGTTTCACGGGTGTGGCAGTGTATGATGCTTAGTGCAGGGGGTTTTTTTTATTAAAAAAAGGGAGCTCACATGTGGTTTTGTGGGCAATTGGGGACATTTAAAAAAATTAATTTAGAGGTCTGACCGCTGGTTATTTTTTTTAATTAACTTTTATTGAGGTTTTCATAAATGACTTTGTACAATATATGTCCAATAACAATAAACCTGCAAATCATTTTCTAGGTAAAGTATTACAGTTCAAGACATAAGACTTAATAACAAAATCTGTTATAATAAACAGTCATAGTTGCATATATGCAGGATTCAGGTTCAAACTCCCTACAAATTGATAAAGAGTAGATACTAATGTTGGAGATAAGAATAGGAGAGTATTTACTTACACACTGATTGCTTACAGTGATGCATCTTAAATGACAACATATGACTGAACTGCCAGTAGCAAAATTGAAAAGTAAAAAATGAGATCTAATTTTTCGAGTAAATTCTAGTATTAAGGCAGCTACTAAGTTGGTCACTCTTAGACCTACTGGAACATTTAAAAGTATGTCATATGGTAGTTGTCACAAGGCCACTGATCAAAGAAGTTAAAGTGAAGGTCAATTTCGATGAATTAGGGCCCGGTTTTTAATAAAGCTATTAAAAACAAGGGCACTTTAATTCATCAAAATTGACATTTAACTTGTTTTTTTTCAAAAACGTACCTTTTAATCCTGACAGCCACTGCAGTGCTTCCTCCGCCCGTTGCAAGCCCAAAATGATGAATCCGGCTTCCTCCAATCACAGCGTTGCCTCAGGCCATGATTCCTTGGGGGGAAGCAGTGATTGGAGGAAGCCGTATTTGTCATTTCTGACTTATGAAGCGGCTTCCGACGGCCGGGGGAATCGCTGCAGCGGCTGTCAGGATTAAAAGGTAAGTTTTTGAAGAAAACTAATGAAATGTCAATTTTGATGAATTAAAGTGCCCTTGTTTTAATAGGATTATTAAAACCGGGTACTAATTAATTTAAATTGACCTTCACTTAAACTTTTCAGATGCTAGTTAAAGGATATTCAAGCATTATCTAAAATAGTTTGTCAATGCTGAGCTTTTACAATAATATAATGTACATGAGCATAGTTTATTCTCATATATGAAAAGTAAAATAAAAGGCAAACAGCCCCATTGAATATCATAATGAAATCTCAGTAATGGGCAAGTTTATATAAAGGTGTATACCAATGAAAAGTGCCACATAATTTAGGGACTAGTATTTTAACCACCACTAATCCACATTAGTATGATCTACCATACTGACAGTGAGAAGCTCAGAATATAAGCTCTTGTGATAGAGGCACTAGTGACGTTCTGTTGAGTTTTATATGTGAGATGCAAGTAGTAGTAGTAGTGTTATAATGTGCTGTACCGGCCGCAGACAACACACCAATGATGTAACATAGGTCAGTGCCTCCAAACAACTGAAATATAATTATCCTTCCCAATGTCACTCTAGTAAAGAAAAAAAGGAAAAAGAAAACAAGATGTTGGTGTGATATGAGAAGACTTCATTATATTTACATCTTAATCTAAAAAGGGGATTATTCACTAAATTTAATAAGCATGGCACGGTCTATGAATACTCCTATCCCTCCAGCTAGTTAAATATATTATCACCTTTGGGAGCTAACATATGTAGTTGTAGATATAGGGGTAATACCCTATTGTGATGCAGGAGATATTAGACCCTTGGAGCTAGTCTTGGCTGCCCTCATAGTGTTGATAAAATCGTAATGGCAAACTAATAATTAGCAAACATCTCACAAAGAAACAATGTACCATGGGCGAATGAGAAGGAAACCTTGCTTGGCCAACTGAAATTTAGTTGGTTGCAGTAGTATAAGTGACAATCTTTACAGGTCACAGTATAGGATAATTACACAATCAATAGTGCAGAGAATGTCACAAATTGTGCACGTACTTTTAAGAAAAATGGACTCATTACAGTCCGCAGTACGGCATGAGAGTGTTCAGATCTATCATATTATAAAATAAAAAAAGAACATGAGCCAAGGCAGTCATTCTGGTTATTTTTTTTTAACGTTTGTAATGGCTGGTTATTTATCGCATGCCCGTAAATAGGAGAATGTGCCAGTTTGCAAGCGCAAGATAAATTAGTGCTCCACTTGTAATCTAGCCCTTAGTCTGAGAATAACACACAGATGTATTTTTTTTAAAGTTTCATTAGCTGTTTAAATAGTGACAAAATAAGTGTAAGGTTTTAGTGTCTTTAAAACAATGGGAGCAGTCATGTTGTAACTTAGGTTACCTTCTCTGCTGTGGCCAATTAGGGACAGTTATAAATAGGTCACTAGAGTGTGCAGCCAATGGGTGTGTGCAATATAACAGGGTTCTGCACTTCTATTTCTAACAGGAACTGAAAACCTCACAATGTCAGAATGGAATTACAGGAAAAGGGAACAAATAAATAATGAAAATATATTGCAGAGTTTTCTTTTCTTTAATTACGATTTATCATTTTATATTACATCTCAAAGTGTTTACTGTCCCTTTAACTTTTCTTTTATATGTAGGCCTTCTGATTAATTCCTTCATGATAATACTGTATATCACAAAATGTCCTTTTTAACTAATTAAATTGAAAATATAGAACATAGGTTTTTTTTTATTGGGGGGTTTGCAATATTTTGTTGAAATAAAACTACAATCCTATTTTGACGTCTAAAACATTTTACTAATTCTATTGACAATTAATAGGCTTCTTTTTATTCATCTAGATTGTAAATTCCCACAGGAATAGGGCCCTCAATTCCGCCTGTATTTGTCTGTAAAATGTTGTCTTTTATCGTATTGCTTCTCCGTTGTACTTTTATCCTTGTACCCATGGGCAGCGCTACGGAATCTGTTGGTGCTTTATAAATAAAGAATAATAATATTCAATATCAGCCCATACAGTGTTTTATAGTGACTATTTAACCCTTGGCTATCAGAGAGGGATGCGAAATAATACTTTGTAGTCCTCTCTGGCAGTCAAAGGGTTAATACAAATAGAATCCAATCACAGCTACAGTTGCTTACGTGGCTAAAGCATTCTGATCTGTTAGCTCTCTGACAGTGTGAGGGCTCCTGCAAGGAGAGAGTGAATTAAACTTGCACTTCTGGGAGATCGTTTGCAGTTCTGCGTAATGCACAGTGAAGTTCCAACACCCCAGTGGTTCTTTTATTCTTGCACACTGTAGGTTTCTTAAAATATTTAAGACTTGTGAGTGAAGACTTTAATATAAATGTTATGTCTGGTTCTCACACACAAATACTAATGACTTGATTATTACTATAAAAAGGGAGACACTGTCCAAATAATTTGTGAAAGATTACAAAAAGAAATAAAAAGGAAGGCGCTAGAAGTAACAAACACATTTATTCTTAGACTTTTGTCGAAATTATTATAACGCAATAAATATAGTATGTAGCAGATTAAAATCTAGTTCAGAGTCTGGTGATAGAAATTGTCCTTATTGTCGTAATAATATATTGAATTAAAAGGGACGTCTCCCTAATATACTAAAAAACAAACAGTAAGAGAATACACAAAATTACAATAAAATAAGCCCTATCATACAGTGATTGCAAAAACGCAAAAAAATTTAAAATATATGAAAAATAAATAGTAATATACCACCTTAAGAAAAAATGTATATATATCAAAATTAATGAGAATGATCAACAATAATGATATCAAACCGGCGGATAAAGGAGGAGGGGTTGTAATTATGGATAAGGTTAATTACATCAAAGAAGCAAATAGGATCCTAAAGGACCCCCAAAACCTATAAAATATTAGACTTAAATCCAACAAATTTAGAAAAAATCTTGCAGCCATTCTTCAGGAAGGAAAGGATACAGGCATTCTAAATGAAAATGAGTTTACATTTCTATATCTGGAGTTTCTGAGGATTCCCATTTTTTATTTTCTCCCCAAGGTTCACAAGAGCCTTTCAAATCCCCAGGGGAGACCTATTGTTTCTGGGATTGGGTCCATTGCCTGTAACTTATCAAAATATGTAGACATACATCTTCAAAAATATGTAAACAATTTAGGAACATATCTGAGAGACTCTACACATGTATTACAGTTAGTAGAAAATATACAATGGGAGGAAAATATCATTATAGCAACATGCAACGTCACTTCCCTGTATACAGATATAGACCATATTAAGGGACTACAAGCAGTAGAGAATTTCCTACGTAAAGACAAAGAAGTAAATCCAGAAATGTGTGGGTTCCTTCTGAGAAGTATTACATTTATACAAGATAATAACTATTTTGAGTTCAATAATAAATATTATCTGCAAATAGAAGGTACCGTGATGGGCACGAGATTCGCACCGAGCTATGCGAACATTTTTGTGGGAGATTGAGAGGACAACTTCCTAGGTGCACAAGAGCTTGGTGCGGATCTCGTGCTTTTTCTAAAGGTACATTGATGATATTTTAATTATTTGGAGAGGATCGGAAGATAATCTGTTTTTTCAAGATATGAATTCCAAAGATAAGGGGTTAAATTTTACATATGAGTATAGTAAGGAATCCATTTCATTCTTGGATTTGGAGATATTTATAGAAAAAGATAAATTTACCACATAAACCTTTTTCACAAAAGTTGATTGTAACAACTATGTCCATAAAAAAAAGCTGCCATCTTAAAAGATGGAAGGACAATATACCAACTGGACAATTTTTAAGAATTAGAAAAAACTGTACAAGACAAATAGATTTTGAAACCCAGATAAATGTATTACAAAAAAGGTTTAATGAAAGAGGATATACCGACCAAGAATTACAAGGGGGCATCATTAGAGCCCATGAGACAGAAATAAGTACCCTGTTAAATTATAAAAACAAAGAATCCCATACTACTGAGAATAGCAATGAGTTTAATGTAGCCTTTATAACTGATTATAGCGACAACCATTTGGCCATTAAGAAAATAATAAATAGACTGGAACATACTAAAAGACCCATTAATAGGTGATGTTTTGACACACAAACCGAAAGTGATATTCAGAAGAGCCAAAAACCTTAAACAGATATTGGCTCCTAGTGAACTTAAAAGAGAAAGTATAAATATGGTTGAGAGGGACCTGAAAGGAAAAAATTAAATGGTTTCTTGCCTTGTCATACTTGTAGAGCCTGCAGATATAGCACATAAAGCAAAACTATCTTTATGCCAAGAACTGGGGAGAATTTTAATATCAGAGATACAATCAGATGTTCTCAAAAAGGGGTTGTTTATTTAGTAAAATGTTCATGTAATTTATTTTATATTGGTGAAACCACCAGAATCCTGAGAGATAGAATTAGAGAACACCTCTGTAATATAGAAAAAAGCAACCTGGATACATATTTGTATAAACATTTTAGAGAAATTCATAACAACATTAAACATTTCCACTTCTGGGGCATATGCAAAGTAAAGGGTAATTGGAGAGGAGGTAACTTTGAAACCAAACTTTTGAGAAAAGAATCAGAAATTATATACAAATTATTCACCCTCTTTCCTAAAGGGTTAAACTCAGAACTGGACCTGTCCCCCTTTTTGGGAGTTTAGGAATAAAGGAAATAGAAAAACTATGTCCTATATAACTACCTATTACCAAATATTGGGTTATCTCTATATATTAATCTCAGGTAATTAAAATAAAAAATAAAAAATCTATTTTCGTAATTTTTGATTTGTATAGAAAATAATGATTCAAATACACTGTCATTTATATTTGTTGTAAATACACCAAGCACATTATATTTGCTTGTGAGAAAGAGTTTTATAAAACACAATGTATATTATTTTTATATATACCACCTGAAGTCTGTAATATAAACTTATTATACAACCTTAAGAAGTACCTAAGTAGGTCTATAAAGTCAATGTATCAGAAGATTCAAACTGTGTCATTACTACCTTAAAGGGACACTGAACCAATTTTTTCTTTTGTGTGATTCAGATAGAGCATGACATTTTAAGCAACTTTCTAATTTACTCCTATTATCAAATGTTCTTTATTCTCTTGGTATCTTTATTTGAAATGCAAGAATGTAAGTTTAGATGCCGGCCCATTTTTGGTGAACAACCTGGGTTGTCCTTGCTGATTGGTGGATACATTTATCCACCAATAAAAAAGTGCTGTCCAGAGTCCTAAACCAAGAACAAAGCTTAGATGCCTTCTTTTTCAAATAAAGATAGCAAGAGAACGAAGAAAAATTGATAATAGAAGTAAATTAGAAAGTTGCTTAAAATTAGATGCTCTATCTGAATCAAGAAAGAAAAAAATTGGGTTCAGTGTCCCTTTAATGATCATTCCACCTTAAAAGCAATCGGCACAAAAAATCTTTTAGCCAATGGAATACAAGCAGCAAGTTTCTAAACTTGGTTTCCAGGAACATCTGCTATCTTGAGAGAGCCCAGTATCACGGGTGAAACGCGTAGAATCTAAGCTGTTGTCCTGCAGTCATTTTTTCCACTAGGTACCTAGTATCCTAGTAAGAGCGGGTCGCATTGTTTTATCTACCATCAAACAACCATCTTGGCGCTCCATTTTCGGCAATCATACGTACCGGAACTTTGGTATTCTACTTGGAAACAGAAGCCGTAACTTTGGAGGACGAGGGGTGAGTGAGATTGCTCCACTATCTCCAGAAGGTTAAAAGTGTTCCATTTTTTTTGTCCAGTATCACACACAGAGCATTTGAAATCAGGTGCGGTGTATTGCATGAACTGCTTCAAAGAGGTTATTTACAATTATATAACGGGTCAACCATGTATCATACCTATCCAGGAATAAATGATATAATCGGCTAAACATTTGCTTCATTATGGCCATATAATTTATTACTGGAAGCTGTTACAATATCTTCAGTTTTGTGTCCTGAATGACTGTTCAATGTGGAGACACCGAAAGTTATATTATAATTAAACTATAACACTATTATTCTAGTTATTTTGGAATAGCGTTAAGGACACGTTTCATCAAGAACTTTTTTGGGACATTTTTTCATTATTGTTGATCATTCTCATTCATTTATATATATATATATATATATATATATATATATATATATATATATATATATATATATATATATTTTTTTTTTTTTTCTTAAGGTGGTATATTACTATTTATTTTTCATATTTTTATTTTTCTATTTTATTTTTTTGCGATTATTTGCATTATTTTGCAATCACTGTATAATAGGGCTTATTTTATTGTAATTTTGTGTATTCTCTTACTGTTTATTTGTTTTTTAGTATATTAGGGAGACGTCCCTTTTAATTCAATATATTATTACGACAATAAGGACAATTTCTATCACCAGACTCTGAACTAGATTTTAATCTGCTACATACTATATTTATTGTGTTATAATAATTTTGACAAAATTCTAAGAATAAATGTGTTTGTTACTTCTAGCGCCTTCCTTTTTATTTCTTTTTGTAATCTTTCCCTGTTTCCACTTTGAGGGAGGTGGTTTGGGAGTGGCCAAGTTGTAACTTTAGGCTCAGCACTGTCCTTAATATTTTTGTTTCAAATAATTTGTGAAAGCAGATTTTGATTTTGGTTACAATTGTGTAGCAGGATTTTTTTTACGGTGGTGCGTTAGCATGTCTTTGTTTAGTACAATCATCCATTAAAGGGAAATTAAGCCATTCTTCAGGAATAACATAATTTGTACATGTATTTTTAAAAATTATATTATGTTAAATATTGAAAAAATAAGGGTAAAGTTAATGTCAATAAAGCAGTGCGCGCAGCCATATTGTAACTTACGTCACCTTTTCTGCTTAGGCCAATTAGGAATGGTTATAATTGGCTTACACTAGAGTGTGCCACCAATGACTGTGTGGAATATAGCTGTGTCTGCACTTCCATGTTTAACATGAATGGGAAAGCCCACATTATTCGGAATTAAATTACAGGAATTTTAAAATAAATAAAGTTTATAGCAAAGTTGTTTAACAACATGTGATTAGACAATTTATATTAATATCTTAAGGTGTCAAATGCCCCTTTTAAAGTTGCTCGCTCAGCTTGTCAGCACACTGGTTCTCCATATGTCTTACAAGCCAGTTCAAAATATAGACCCTAACCTATATAGCTCTCAGCAACCTCCCAATCAGAAATATTGCCTCACATTTAACAAACTGTGCCCTTAAATCAAACTCCAAATTCCCTCTCACCATTTCCATCATAATTTCCCTCTCCTGCTACCTCCAAGATTTCTCCTGTGCAGGTCCTATGCTCTGGATCTCTATTAAACATGCATTTGTTTTCTTTGTATGCACAACAAATGCCCAATATGGCTACAGCACAGGATTTGCACAGATCTTTGTGAGTTGCACTTTAACACCAATAAATCCGTTGCCAAAAAGAGCCGTATGCTACTTCCTGCGGCCATATTCAGTAGAGATGCGCATTTATTCGAATGTTGCTCATTTGTCGAGTTGTTTCATTTATGAATAGCCAAATGCATTATTGGATGACACTGATGGAAAAACAAATGATTGCTTGACTGGAAATAACGGTAATAAATCCAATTCCAATATGTCTCCGAACTGAATGCCTGCATGGATGAAATTTGGCTGAACCGAATGTTTTTAAAAATCAAAAATTTTGGAGAAATTAATTTTTCGCTCGTGCACATGTCTAATATTCACCATTTGTTGTGCAAACGCACATGTCTATTCTTTTCCCTTCTCCCTCACTATTTCCGACTTTGCATAGCTTTAAGCTATCTATAAAACCCCCACCTATTTAGAGAGGCTTACCACCTCACCTCTGAAAGTTCCTCTTCATCCTCGCCAACAAATCTTAAACTGTTGTGTTTGACTGCTGCAACCAGAATCCACATGACACGCTATCCCTCATCTTCAACTTGTAGACTATAAGCTCTTCCCAGCACGGCCCTCCTCTTTTAATTTTTTTTTTTTTTGTCTTAAAGGGACAGTAAAGTCAAATTTAAGCTTTCATCGTTCAGATAGAGCATGTAATTTAAAACAACTTTTCATTTTATTATCAAATTTACTTTATTCTCTTGATATCCTTTGTTTTAGAGTAAAGCTTGGTAGGCCAATAGAAGCACAAGAGTGTGCATGTGTCTAGCAGTCTATGGCAGCATTGTTTGTATATATGTGTAACGTTGCTATAAACATTGTAGCAAACATGGCTGCCATATGTCAAAAGACACATGCACGTCCCTGTGCTCACACAAGATTACTCTTTAATAAAAGATACCAAGCGTTCTAAGCAAAATTGATAATACAAGTAAATTGGAAAGTTGTTTAAAATGTTGTGCCCTATCCAGTCTATTTAAGTTTAATTTTGACTTTACGGTCCCTTTAAAGGGACACTATAGTTTAAATTAAAGTTTAATGATTCAGATAGATCGTGCAGTTTTAAAAAATGTTCCAAATTCCTTCCAGTGAAAGGTGCACATAAGGATCTGAATGCAGAAGTAGATGGCTGTTCGTGCTGGTTCTTTTTATAGCAGATTGATTCTAGTGAAAGATGCCCCAAGCTAAGGTCCTTGCAAATTTAGATCTTTATGTGTTGCACTTTCACAAGAATAATTCCAGCTCCAAAAAGAGACGAATGCCACTAACGGCCGCTTTCTTCTGCATAAGGCAATGAACAAAACTGCCAAATACACATATCTATGGCAAACCCTGCTGCCATAGCGCACTTAAGACACATGCATGCTCCTGAGCTCTTTTGACCCTACCTGGCTTTACTCTTCAACAAGGGATACAAAGAAAACAAAGCAACTTTGATAATAGAAATAAAATAGTAAATTTTTCAAATGGAATGCTCTATCTAAATCATGAATGTTTAATTTTGGCTTTACTGTCCCTTTAATTGGGATGAATTTAGTAACAATTGTATACGCTGCCAACTATTTGCTTTTTAGCTTGTAGTTGGTTTAGGCAATTTGCAGGATTTTGAAGGAACATTAAAGAATTTACTTTTTGACCTCTCTAGGAAACTAGAGGAGAATATTTTTTTACATAAATGCAATGGATTTTCCTTTAAATAAAATCCTTGTAAAATGATTAAATGTCATTACTGGTAATAAATACAATAACGCACTGAATCAGGGACAACAACTCATCCTGTAATATTATCTGACTTTCATCTGAGCCTTAGTTTGCACATATGGACAATATGGAAATCATTTAAATAAAAATGAAGATGCATATTCAAAAGGACATAAAGCAGAATCTGAAATGTACATGAGATAATTTCACATTCACTAGAAGCCTATTACAATGGTAACTGTTACTGTGAAAGGGACACGCTGCCTGTATGGCTGCAGACTGTGTGCAGGTGCGTTTCCCTCCAGTGCATGCTCCAACTGCATGTAGGGTCAGGGCCGTCTTTAATATTGACTGGACCCTGGGCAAACATTTTATTGCCCCCCCCCCCCACATGCAATTTCGCTCTCCACCCCAACATCCCAAAAACAAAAACAAAAAAAATTATTTTTTAATTTAAAAAATAAATAAAAATATTAGCCCAGCAGTGGATCATCCACTGCTGGGCTAATCATTTAAAATTAAAAAAAAGAAAGAAATTGCAATATGTGAAACTGGATCTAAGCTGTACTAATATGTAAATAAATATATAAATTCCTCCACTGTGGATTAATTTAATATGCTTTTGAATGTGATTCTGGTGTGAGGTTAGCTGGTTAAAGAGATTTAGGGCAGCCAACAGGAGCAAAGCAAGGTAAAGACTGAGGAGGAAGCATGGAGGTGCAGGCAGATATAAGTTTACTTACTGGAACAATATAACTACTATGGGAAGCTGCAAAATCTGAGACAGAGAGAAATTTTTTTATAAAAATAAACCTTACCTTAATGTGTGAAGTATCAGCATGACACTATACATAAGCCACAGCTGCACATGTCACTTCTTTGCTAGGAACAAGTTCCCTCTCACCCTGCACTAGACAATGCTGCATGGGGGAGGGGCGTGTGTGCACTCACTTATTCTTCCCACTGACACCTTTCTACAAAGCACTGTTCCCCTAACAAACTTCAGTTAGTTGGTCTTAGGGCCACAGCAGAAAGAGCAGGGCAAAGGGGACCAGCAGACTGGATGCTGTCTGCCCAAGGCTGCATGTATACAGTGTGAGACGAGTCACACAGCCTCAAGACTAAAGAGAGCAGTGTGTGCAGCTGCACAGATGCTCAAATCTTCACGTGCCCGCCACTCCAGCTTTCTGCTGCATGCGCCTACAGTCAGCCCTACCCAGAAACAATCCCCACCACCAGAGCAGTTACCTGGCTGGATGCAGAGTTAGGGCTTAGCATTCAGTGCTGCACAGTGCACATCTAAAACCGCATGTGGCGCTAGCTTGGTATGTCACATGACACCGGCATGGTCTCTTTTGACTGTGACAGTATTAGCACTGACTGTGTTCCCCATGTCACATGACATCAGCAGTCTGGCATGAACCAAAGTTTTTTATTTTAAAGACTCTTGGGCCCCTCAACAAAGACTGGGCCCTGGGCAGCTGTCCCTTTTGCCCTGTGTTAAAGATGGCCCTGTGTAGGGTTGCTTAACGCAGTCTCTGGGATCTGCCGCGCTAAGCTTCCTATTTGCGCAGCTCTGTGAAGAACACTCTGCAAAAGCGCAGCTCTCCAGGGCAATAGAGGTAAGTATTTAACCCTTAAAAGCTCATTTAAAGTAAACAAGTGAATACTGATCATTTTCATCAGTATTTGTTAGTTTTCATTAAATTAGCGTATTAGTTTTAGGTATCAGTGTTTTCATTAGGAATTCACATTTGTGACAAAATGAATGCACAAGCCTAGTAATTGTAATTAGGCACGTGCGTTCAGCAGCTTTGTTAGGTGGTCACATGCGCCTTTTGATTATTTTGTGAGCTGGATTCCCTCTTGTAAAAATGCAACACACTAATATTTGTGAGATCTTAGTGACAGAGATGAGTATGCTATACAAATAAAGAATAAATACAATGTTATATTTAACACATACGCCATTTTTTTTATAAATATTTTATTGTGTTAACAAAAATAGTCATCTCAGCAGATATGAGATTGATACATTATTACATTTATGATCTTCAACAAAACTATAAAACAATTTATATTCCACTCAGTAATTGAACCAATATCAGTCGTTCAATAAATACAATTCATTAAGCTTAGGAGCCAAGTTCCCCATAAATAAGATAGTAGTAATATATCTCTAATTAAACCTTTTCAGATTGACTAGATATATCAAATCAAGTAAAGTTCACATAAGTAACTATAATTACTGAATCAAAAAAACACTATTGTTAGGCTGAAACAAAAAAATAAAATAAAAAAATATTTGTTTTGCTACTATTTTAAAAAGAAAAATGTGTGCATAAAATACAAAACAGAGACACGCTTTTATGTATATATTTATAGACACAAACACTCTTTATTCTTGGGATTTTTCTTAAAGCCCCTATTGACAGTCACTTTTGTGACTTTAATTCTACAGCTTTTGACTTGAATACTGTATCCTATTGTGGTTTTTGTTGAGTTAATAACAGGGAGAATCTAGGAAGTAGGGGGGTTCTTCTGTAAATCTCTATTGCAGATCTGTAATCCTAAACCTCAGGTGCTGATAAGTCATTTTCCAATTGCAGAGCATTCTAAAGCAGTGAATACATCTTGTGTAGAAAGACGCCTGATTGACAACGCTTTGTTAGTGTTCATTTAACTCTTTGGTTGCCAGAGAACAAGTGTGAAACATTAATATGGTATCTTGCAGCCAAACAGTTAACAGTTAAATTCTTAAAGGCACATTTTACTATCCTAAGAAAATGGTCTAATTTGTTGGATAATTTTATTAAGCAAATCCTGGTTGCAAACTAGGAATGTGCATTCAGCAGTTTCGTTAGTCGGATTTCTTCTTATGAAAGTGAAACACACTAAGATATGTGCAAATCCAGATCTAAGTGCGAGTTGCGCTTTCGCAAGAAGAAATGTGGCGCCGAAAAGAAACAAATGCCTCGAGCAGCCGTCGCAAACAAAACTGCCGTAAGCATATCCCTATTGCAAACCATGTAACTGTAAATAATTTCTAGATATACTGATGATGAAATAAAATGTAGACATATTTTTAAAAATATATATTTTTGAAGAAATAAGCTTTAAAGGGATAGGAAAGTCAAAATGAGACTTTTATGATTCAGAAAGAGCATGTCATTGCAAGACACTTTTAAATTAACTTCTATTATCAAATTTGCTTGATCTCAATATCATTTGGTGGAAAGAGTAAATTTTATAGTTATTTCCTGCTTCCCTCTAGTCATGGGTGCTGCCATGTTGAAACCTACCTTTTACTGTATTCAGTGCTGGCGTGTTTGCACGTGTGCGGCAACTCTCATTCAGATACCTGCAGTGTAACCTAGATCAGGGTTCTTCAAACTTTTTTTTCTAAGACCCAGTGCACTGATTCCACAAACCTTTGCTGTCCTATCCTTATGCTTAGGGCTAGATTTATCAAGCCCCTGAGGCAGCAAGTTCTCACAAGAACTTGCTCGCCGCGATTTATCAAGCAGCGGTCACCAGACCGCTGCTTCCCTAACATCTTCGCCACCTCTATTGTGGGGAAATGAAATCTCCTCAGTCGAGTTCGACCGAGGAGATTGACAGCTCCTGCCCGCGCGTGATTGGCTGTGCGCGGGCAGGGGGCGGGATTGCACGCGAGCGCAAAATTGCGCTCATGTGCAATGTTAATTACCTGCGGGTAATTTCGCCCCGCCACAGTCTGAACATTTCTGAAGTAATGTACAACAAGATAGCTGCAAGTTTTGGCAAAGTGACTAAAATGTGTGCATACTTTATTCCTGATTGTAGTCAAACTTGAAAGTGTTGTAAAAGGTAATAACACACACATCCACACAAACACCACACACTCATAAAATACACACACACCACACACTCTCATACTACACACACACACACACACACACACCACATGCACTCTCATGCAATACACCACACTCATATAACACACACAACACACTCATACAATGCACACTCTAATACAACACACACACACTCGTATAACACACCACACACACTCATATAACACATACACCATACACTCTCATACAACACGCATCCACACACATCCACACATACACCACACACACTCATATAACACATAAACCACAAACACTCTCCTACAATACACATACACTCATATAACACATACAGGACACACTCTCCTACAACACACATACACACACACCAAACACACTTATATAACACACACTATCCTATAACACACCACACACACTTATATAACACATAAACCACAAACACTCTCCTACAATACACATACACTCATATAACACATACATGACACACTCTCATACAACACACATCCACACACACACACCAAACACACTTATATAACACACACTATCCTATAACACACCACACACACTTATATAACACACACTCTCATATGTAACACACCACACACACTTATATAACACACACTATCCTATAACACACCACACACACTTATATAACACACACTCTCATATATAACACACCACACACACTTATATAACACACAGTCTCATATATAACACACCACACACACCTATATAACACATGCACCACACACACTCTCCTACAATACACACACAAGTTGTGACCCAGTAAACATGATGTTGCGACCCACTAATGGGTCCGGACTCGTGGTTTGAAGAACCCTGGCCTAGATTACAAAATGGCAGCACCCATAATTAGACAGAGGTGCATGTATTGTATTTAGTGTTGTAACTCCTGCAATGCAATAAAATGCATGGTCACACTGAGGAGCAGCAACGCTTTGCTGCACCTGAGCAAAGCAGAACTGGGGAACCAATCAGCATTGACATATATACGTAGCTGACAATGACCCTCTGTGTCCTGTTTACGCATGAAAATGTGATTGGAACACAAGATTAACTATGGGTTTGCCCCTGCTTGGCATAAAACACATTGGTTACCACGAGCATTTGTTTTTAATAAAATTCTCTAAATAATTTTTTTATTTTTTACAAAAAAAATCCTTTAAATCTCTTCTACATACAAATTTGCACACTTAAGTATGGTTATTAAACTACTAACTGCTGTGTTGATGAATATTAATTAGAAGGATTTTCCTAAATTACTTAAGAGATTTTCAGATGTGAAACATCTGCTGTGAAATCAGATATTGTAAAATAAACACGCTACTTACGGGATCTGCTTACACCATAGTGTAAGACCAGGCCATAATCCCTAGTGTATTCACATCCCATCACCTGACATTGTCATGGTAATGTCCCCCCCAATCTGTCCTGGGTCATTCTGGGTAACTCAAGAGACACACAGTTATATAAACTATATTGTTTTGAGCACAGTACAAATCATTATTTATTCAATGAATGTGTAGGGGAGGATTCCTCTCTTAATTTGAGGGTACATAAAATGGCAGAAGGAAAGTGATGAAAGGTGTTATGTATGCAACAGTGCAATAATAAAATGCTCTAAGGATCAATTATTATCATTTAGAAAAGCTTATTAATCATTTATTTATTAAAATCTTTCTAGAAATTAATAGTGAATTTTGCAGAAACATCATGAATTTATCTTTTGTAAACTATTGCTATTGACTCCTATGTGTTTTACCAGGCATATGGGTTAAATACATAATTAAAGTCAGCTATCAGTAGAGTGCTAGAGCAATCACATGCCTATCAGTTGTGTGCTACGGCGATCACATGCTCATCTGTAGTGTGCTAGAGCAGTCGCATGCCTATCTGTAATGTGCTAGAGCAATCACATGCTTATCTGTAGTGTGCTAGAGCAGTCGCATGCCTATCTGTAATGTGCTAGAGCAATCACATGCTCATCTGTAGTGTGCTAGAGCAATCGCATGCTTATCTGTAGTGTGCTAGAGCAATCGCATGCTCATCTGTAGTGTGCTAGAGCAATCGCATGCTCATCTGTAGTGTGCTAGAGCAATCGCATGCTCATCTGTAGTGTGCTAGAGCAATCGCATGCTCATCTGTAGTGTGCTAGAGCAATCGCATGCTCATCTGTAGTGTGCTAGAGCAATCGCATGCTCATCTGTAGTGTGCTAGAGCAATCGCATGCTCATCTGTAGTGTGCTAGAGCAATCGCATGCTCATCTGTAGTGTGCTAGAGCAATCGCATGCTCATCTGTAGTGTGCTAGAGCAATCGCATGCTCATCTGTAGTGTGCTAGAGCAATCGCATGCTCATCTGTAGTGTGCTAGAGCAATCGCATGCTCATCTGTAGTGTGCTAGAGCAATCGCATGCTCATCTGTAGTGTGCTAGAGCAATCGCATGCTCATCTGTAGTGTGCTAGAGCAATCGCATGCTCATCTGTAGTGTGCTAGAGCAATCGCATGCTCATCTGTAGTGTGCTAGAGCAATCGCATGCTCATCTGTAGTGTGCTAGAGCAATCGCATGCTCATCTGTAGTGTGCTAGAGCAATCGCATGCTCATCTGTAGTGTGCTAGAGCAATCGCATGCTCATCTGTAGTGTGCTAGAGCAATCGCATGCTCATCTGTAGTGTGCTAGAGCAATCGCATGCTCATCTGTAGTGTGCTAGAGCAAACGCATGCTCATCTGTAGTGTGCTAGAGCAAACGCATGCTCATCTGTAGTGTGCTAGAGCAAACGCATGCTCATCTGTAGTGTGCTAGAGCAAACGCATGCTCATCTGTAGTGTGCTAGAGCAAACGCATGCTCATCTGTAGTGTGCTAGAGCAAACGCATGCTTATCTGTAGTGTATTCAGCAACCTCAGAGGTGGAACTGCTTCTTAAAGGGACATTCCATCCAAAATTGAAATCCACATGGAGGCATTTCAGTTTTGAATAGAAACATTTTTGTAATATACATTTATTAGCAAAACTATTTCTAGTAAAAGCTATAACTGTTTCAAAAGTGTATTTAAGTATGCAACGTGCACCAGCACTTTAAACACAGCACTTGCTCTGCAAACCTAAGGTGCTCATAAAATCCTGAAATTACTCAATTTGTTGATAGCTGATATGATACAAGCCCCACTGGCACTCTGAGTAGCTGCAGTACTTAAAATGCTGGTGCATTGAGAATATCAAGCTGTGCTTCACATGCACGCGCAGAGAAAAAAAATTAACACTAAAACAGTGATAACTTTTACTAGAAGCATTTTTTGCCAACACCTGTATATTGCAAATATGTTTCTAGTCAAAGACGTAATTCCTCTATGTGCATTTATATTTTGACCGGAATGTCCCTTTAATGTGAAGGTCAATTTTCATGTGAAAGTGCCCTGTTTTTAAAAAAACTATTAAAATCAGGGGCACTTTTATTCATGAAAATTGAAATAGCACCGTATTTTAAAAATACTTACCTTGTTCTTCTGAAACGCCGGATCGCCATTCTGAAATGATGCCCCGCCTGCTTCTTCCTGGTTTACTTACCCAGCAATGACAAAACCGGCTTCCTCCAATCACAGCTTTGCTTTAGGCAATGATTACCCCGGGGGGGAAGCGTGATTGGAGGATGCCGGAATCGTCATTGCTGACGTATGAAGACGCTTGTGATGGGCTGGTGAAGCACTGGAGCGGCTTTTAAGAAGAAAAGGTTAAGTATATTTTTAAAAAACGGCTGAAATCTCAATTTTCATGAATGAAAGTGCCCTTGTTTTTAATAGTTTTTTTTAAAAAACTGGCACTTTCACATGAAAATTGACCTTCACTTTAACTTTGTGTTGGAAGCTGAGAGTGCAGATAATTAAATACCTTTTCCTTAGTGTGACAGAACAATTATATTTGCATTTGGAGTCTACACTATTAACGGTAAGTACACAAAACTGATTGTTTTATCACAACAGTTTTATATCTGTGTATATCTGCAATCACATCTCTCATCAGATAGGCTAATCACTTGAATTAATTTATTTCTAATTACCAGGCTTTGGGTAAGATGGTGCCAGAGACAATAATTCTACTGTACAAAATATTATTTTTTATGGCCTGTCATCTTACAAAAAACAGCTTTGAAAAATATTTTATAGAGTGCATTAATCTGATGTCATAATGAAATCTGCTAGAATAAAAGTGTTTTCTCTTTTCAATTATTGCTGAAGCTTAGTGAACGATTATTTTCATTTAAAACAAACTTCTAAATGTATCTTTAATCATTTTGAGAATGAGATACTTCTGTATCACTGTAAATCTAAATATTGTTTAATTGTAAATGCATATTTGTGTAACTAAGTATTTATAACGCAGTATACTTTTTCTTAAAGGGAAATGAAACCCATATTTTTTCTTTCATGATTCAGATAGAGCACGCAATTATAAATAATTTTCTAATTTACTCCTATTATCAATTTTTATTCATTCTCTTGGTATCTTGTTTTGAAAAGCAGGAAAGCAAGCTTTGTAGCCTACCCATTTTTGGTTCAGCACACGGGTAGCACTTGGTGATTGTGTCTAACTGTACATCCCTAGCACTCAACAGATAGATTTACTCTAATTTTGATAAATATAATCTATTATTAAGCTGAATACAGTGTATAAAATCATATTTCTTGTAAAGTTATTTAACTATTCTATTTCATTGCGTCCCCCCTTTTTGAGTGTCTATATTGTCAGCCCTGCCAAAACAGCAGTTTAATTGTTGCTTTAGGATTCAAGTAGGACTGGTGCAAATATTCTCCACTAAACATACAAATGGTTAAAGAAAATTGATCCGACGGAAAATCTAAGTTTCTTTTTTATTCGGCTGGAATTCATCTTTGAAGTCACAGTTTTGGCTGCAGGCTCACCATTTTCCATTTTGCATCTGAGCAGGTCGGCAGGAGGAGTAATTCTCACCAGCTGCTTATTTAATCAGATCCAATTTTTTTTTTTCTGCCAACATCCAAACTGTCAGGTGTTCCCCCCCTTTACCCCCCCTAAATACTGGGCTATAAAGTGTCTGCTTTTGGATTGGTTAAAAGAACTTCTGATTAAAGTATTTCCTTGCTAGCCTGTGAATAAATGTGAAAAACAGGAGACTTTCTTTCAGGCTATTAATATATTTTTAAGTGCAATTTTTAAAATGTTTTAACTAGAAATTAATAACACTGTACTGCAGAGTATTTCCAATAGGCAAACTGTAAAGATGAGACCTTAGCTGGCTGGGTTTCTGAGAAAAGAAAATATCTATATCTTTATATCATCTATCTATCTGTCTATCTCTCCATCTATCTCCCCATCTTTCTATCTCTAATTTAACCAAGCTTTTGTTGCTGTTAAAAAAATATATATAAATATAAAATATAAACTGTTACAAAGTACACTAACACCCATAAACTACCAATTAACCCTTTAACCGCCAGCCCTTCCACATCGCAAACACTAAATTAAACTTACTAACCCCTAATCTGCTGCTCCGACATCGTCGCCACTATACTAAAGTTATTAACCTCTATTCCCCCGCACCCCAACATCGCCCACACTATAATAAAGATATTAACCCCTATTCCGCCACTAAATAAACCTATTAACCCCTAAACCGCCAGCCCCCCACATCGCCGAAAACTAAATTAAACTATTAACCCCTAAGCCTAACAAACCCCTAACTTTAAATTAAAATTACAAGATCCCTATCTTAAAATAAATAAAAACTTACCTGTGAAATTAATAAAACCCTAGCCTACAATAAACTACCAATAGCCCTTAAAAGGGCCTTTTGTAGGGCATTGTCCTAAAGAAATCAAGCTCTTTTCCCTGAAAAAAAATACAAAGACCCCCAAAAGTAAAACCCACCACCCGACCAACCCCCCAAAATAAAAAAACCTAACTCTAAAAAAAACCTAATCTACTCATTCCTCTGAAAAAGGCATTTGTATGGGCATTGCCCTTAAAAGGGCATTTAGCTATTTTTCTTGCCCTTAAAAGGGCATTCAGCTATTTTAAGACAAGCCCAAACCCTAATCTAAAATTAAAACCCACCCAAAAAAACCTTTAAAAACCTAACACTATCCCCTCTTTAGGTACTCACAGTTGCTGAAGTCCGGCTTGAACAATCTTCATCCCAGCGACTCCATCTTCATCCAGGCGGCTTCATCTTCATCCATCAAGGGACCGGCATCTTCTTCATTCCTGCGGAGGCAGAGCGCTCGATGCGCAGAGGCGGAGGTCCATCGATCCCATGTGGAGGTCCTCTTCATGCGATTGGCCGCCGCATACTGAGGATTCAAATGCAAGGTACCCCTTTTATACTGGGGGTACCATTGCATTCCTATTGGCTGAAAAATTAAAATCAGCTAATAGGAATTAGAGCTGCTAAAATCCTATTGGCTGTTTAAATCAGTCAATAGGATTTAAGCAGCTCTCATTCCTATTGGTAGATTTGAATCAGCCAATAGGAATAAGAGCTGCTTAAATCATATTGGCTGATTTGAACAGCCTATAGGATTTTAGCAGGCCCTTTTTAGGGCTATTGGTAGTTTATTATAGATTAGGGTTCTTTTATTTTGGGATGTTTTTTTTTTTTTTAAACGGGGTATTAGAATAGGAATATTTTTTATTATTTTGAATAATTTGTTTATTTTGTGTAATGTATTTTTTTCTTTTTGGGGTGTTTTTTTGTTTTTTTTTAGAATAGCCATTTTTTTTATTTTTAATGGGCAGCAAAAGAGCTGAATGACCTTTAAAAGGCAATGCCCATACAAATGCCCTTTTCAGGGCAATGGGTAGATTAGGTTTAACTTTATTTTTATTTTGGGGGTTTGGGGGGGTGGGGGTTTGTATACTGTTAGGGGGGGGGTGTTTTTCTTTTGTAGCAAAAGAGCAGATTTCTTTAGGGCAATACCCTACAAAAGGCCCTTTTAAGGGCCCTTGGTAGTTTATTATAGATTAGGGTTTTTTATTTTGGGGTGTTTTTTTTTTGTTTTTTTTTACAGGGCATTAGAATAGGAATAATTATTATTGTTTTGGATAATTTAGTTTGTTATTTTTTGTAATGGTAGTTTTTATTATTTTTTTGTAATGTTAGTTTTTAGTGTAAGGCAGCTTAGGTTTTACTTTTATTTCACAGGTAAGTTTTTAATTATTTTAACTAGGTTGTTAGTAAATAGTTAATAACTATTTACTAACTAGTCTACCTAGTTAAAATAAATACAAACTTACCAGTGAAATAAAAATAAAACCTAAGTTAGCTACAATGTAACTATTAGTTATATTGTAGCTAGCTTATGTTTTATTTTTATTTAACAGATAAGTTTGTATTTAGTTAATAATTGTAACTTTTAATTTAGGTCTATTTTAATTATGTTAAAGTTAGGGGGGGGTTAGGGTTAGGTTTAGGGTTACGGTTAGAGTTAGGTTTAGGGGTTAATATAGTTAAATTTAATTTGTTGCGATGTGAGGGGCTGGCGGTTTAGGGGTTAATAACTTTATTTAGTGGCGGCGATGTCTGGGAATGGCGGAATAGGGGTTAATATCTTTATTATAGTGTGGGCGATGTTGGGGTGCGGGGGAATAGGGGTTAATAACTTTATTATAGTGGCAGCGATATCGGGAGCGGCAGATTAGGGTTTAATAGATTTATTTCAGTGGCGGCAATATCGGGAGCGGCAGATTAGGGGTGTTTAGACATTTATGTCAGGGTGTTAGGTTTAAACGTAACTTTTTTCCCCCCATAGACATAAATGGGGCTGCGTTATGGAGCTTTTCATTCCGCGATCGCAGGTAGCGCAAAACTCGTAATCTAAGTGTAAGTAAATGCTAGATATAATTATTTATTCTAAACACAGATAACATTGAGAATGATATGCAGAAGTATTTAAAAAAAAATAGAAATAAATGTAAAGTTTTAGTCTCTATAAAGCAATGGGAGCTGCCATGTTGTAACTTAGGTTTGCGTCCTTCCAGTTATTAATAGGTCACTAGAGTGTGCAGCCAATGAACGTGTGCAATATAGCACTGTTATGCTGGTGTCTGCACTTTTAACCGTAATTTGAAGGCAACAATTATCTGAATTAAATTACAAAATAAGACAAAATAAATCATGAACATATATTGCAAAGTTTTTTTGTTTTTTTGTCTAAACGTAATTAATCACTGTGTAGTACAATCTCAGAGTGTTTAGCAAGCGTTTCATTTGTGATTTATGAAGCAAACATTTCTTGTGAATAAACTAATTAAATATGTAACTCTTCAAACCTCCCCTTTTTTTTTTTACTTAAAGGGACTTAAAATCCATTTTTTTCCTTTCATGGTTCAGATAGAGCAAATAATTATAAACAACTTCCCTAAATACTCATCAAATTTCCTTCATTCTTTTGGTATGCTTTGTTGAAGGAGCAGCAATGCGCTACTGGGAACTAGATGAACACATTGGGTGATCCGATTACAAGAAACATATATGTGGAGCCACTCAGCAGCAAATTAGTGCTCCTGAGCCTACCTAGGTATGCTTTTCAATAAAGGATGCAAAGTGAAGGAAGCAAATTGGATAATAGAAGTAAATTGGAAAGACGTTTAAAATGACATGCTCTATATGAAATCAACTTTTTTTTTTAGGTTTTTTGTCCCTTTAATTTAACCCCTTGAGTGCTAACAACGGCTCTGAGCCATCGCACAGTTTCTCACTCAGATGCTAACGACAGCTCAGAGCCGTCGCTAGCACTCTCCTACCTTGAGGGAGATCTGGGGGCTCTGTATCTCAGGCATCTAAGCAGCTACAGACCCCCAAGACCCACCATTGGAAAGGTAATCGCCTAACCTTTCCAATGGTATAAGAAATGAAAAGACAAAAAGTAAAAAAAATAAAAATAAATTAAAAATGTAAAATTAAAAAACCCTCAAATGTGCTTAGCATCCAGGTGGGAAAGTGCTTAGCACTCAAAGGGTTAAAAACAATTTGAGTGTAATTTGCCCCCCCCCCATTAAAAAGAATGATTCAAATGATCTTTCCTAAATGAATTATATGTGACAATTGCAGTTAATTACTTGTGTACATAACACTGTATAAAGCACTTTATCAACACCAGATGGGATTAAAATCCAGATTACATTTCTATTTCCACAACATATTTTGCCATTACTTTTATATCATTTGTACAATTTAGTTGCAACTACAAGTGCTTACAGGGACATGGAATTCAGAATTAATCTTTCATGATTTAGATAGAACATACAATTTTACGAACCTTATCAAATTACTTCTGTGACCAATTCATTTCCCTTTCGCTTGGTACTTTTTTTTTTTCTTTTCAGCACATTGAGGTAGTCTGAGGAGAGTTCATGTATCTTGAGCACTATACAGCAGCACCATATAGTGTCAAGACACATGCACACTCCTGAGTGTACCTCAGTATGATCTCATTGCGCTAAATGTCAATAAAGAAGACCAAAAGGATGACGTACAACATATTTTATACAAACACAGGAAAGTGTTTTAAAGCTTTGTATGCTCTATCTGAATCATGAAAATGTAATTGTTAATTAGATGTCCCTTTAAAATAAAAAATGGAATATTATCAATCAGTTCTTATCTCAATATCTGACTAATTATTAGTGCTTTGCTCAGTGATGGGGGTATAATTATATTTTTAGATTAAAGGGACATGAAGTTCAACTTGTTTCTTTCATGATGCCGATAGAGCATATCATTCTGAACACATTTCCAATTTACTTCTTGTTTAATTCTATATAATTTGATTTATTCACTTGTTATCCTTTGTTGAAAACATGCTTAATTATGCTCAGGAGCGGCAATGCATTACTGGGAGCTAGATTGGTGGCTGCAAATAAATGCCTCATGTTATTGGTTCAACCTATGTGCTCCGTAGTGCATTAGTGCTCCTTTAAAGGGATATTAAACACTTTGAGATGGTATAATAAAATGATAAATTGTATGTGTGTGTGTGTATGTATGTATATATATATATATATATATATATATATATATATATATATATATATATATATATATATATATATATATATATATATATAAAAACTCTGCAATATACGTTCATTATTTATTTTGTGCCCTTTTCTTGTAATTCCATTCTAAAATTGTGAGCTTTTCAGTTCCTGTTAGAAATAGAAGTGCAGAACCCTGTTATATTCCACACAGCCATTGGCTGCACACTCAAGTGACCTATTTATAACTGTCCCTAATTGGCCACAGCAGAGAAGGTAACCTAAGTTACAACATGGCAGATCCCATTGTTTTATAGACACTAAAACTTTCAACTAATTTTGCCAATATTTAAACAGCTAATGAAACTTTAAAAAATCCATCCACATTGTTCTCAGACTAATCTTTTCTATGAATGCATCATTATAGCTAACATTTATATAGTGTTTAATATCTCTTTAACAAATGATAGCAAGATAATGAAGCAAATTTGATCATTGAAGGAAATTTGAAAATTGTATGTTATATCTGAATTATGAAAGATAATTTTGGGGTTTAATGTCCCTTTACTGTAATTGTTTTATTTTTTTCTACCCATTTTGACCATTACATTAAGATTCTGTAAACTAAAGGACAAGCTGGTAAACACGAAATCTACTAGGAAATACTTATTCTCCAACATTGTCTCAAATGTGAATAACTTTTTGGTGATACAATTTATTGTGATCCCATATAATATCCTATTATGCTTATTCACTATTATCTGCAGAGCTCCCTCATACTTAGTGAATCAACTACATAGTAAAATATCCCCATCAATCTTTTTTTTTTTCCTCTAGCGAATTGTCCCCTCTAACTTTAGGGCTGTACAGTAAATCCCTAAAAGATGGATCACTGATAGGAATGTCACCCCCAGTGACCACACAATTCTCAGCAGACTCAGCTCCTTCATCATTTTGATGTATTGGTGATGTGCTTAATTCACTTTTTAGCTCTCACACACAACTCTCTCATTTTGCTCTTCTATGTGTGTTATATGCAGCAGGCTGCGGCCCTGCAGGGGATCCCTGAGTATGACGAAGTAGCCACCGCCTGTCCCATCCATCACTCTCTAATTCAGCTTTCAGAGAAGTTCTGTTCCCTCATCCATCTCTCCTCTCCACAGGTTGTGCACTTCAATCACTTCCCTAGAGACAGCTGCTGGCAAGTCCCAGGCTGCTGCAGACTCCCCTCCCAGTGCACCAGGTACACAACCTTCACATTCCAAGTCTTCTCTGTTGATTTGGAACAACTGAAACACATTATAAGACCTGCTTGTTGGTTCCCTTTGATGCATTGTTTAAACCTTCTGAAACTGTCACAGATGTGCAGGGCAAGGTATTATATATATTTACATAAATAATAAAAAAATATGGTCAAATAATCAAATCCAGTTGAACAAAATATATCTGGTTTTCCAAAGCTGCAGATTTAACCCCTTGGGCGCCAAAAAAGGCTGCAACACATTGTTAAAAGAAGCTGCCTTTTTCTTTTGTAGCAGGTAAATGGACTGTGTGTATATATGTGTGTGTGTGTATATATATATATATATATATATATATATATATATATATATATATATATATATATATATATATATATATATATATATATATACACACACACACACACACACACACACACACACACACACACACACAAAGTATACACATTTTTAAAAAAAATTATATACTGTACATAGTATTTATCATCAGTAATGCGCTGCATTGCAAAAGAGCTGTTTACATGTGAACAACAGTATCATTGTTTTGCAATCCAGGGATATATCTCTTGACTATTTTTTATCATCACCATTGCTGTGGTCAGTTATTGACAAATATAATTGAGTTCCTGCACTGATCAAAACATTTACTGTTTAGCATGTTGTGGGGGTCATGATTCTGGAGTATGCAGGATTCACTAGAACCTCTCTGTGAGAAGTATTGGGGGAAAACAGTTTTCTGAGTTAGACTGCAAGAAAATCAAGTGAAATAAACAATGAAAATGTTTTGCACCTTTTTATTATACATAATTAATCATTTTATAGGGAGATTACATTTTGGGGTTAATGTTCCTTTAACTGTGGTAAGGTAGTTACAAAATGTACATTTTCCTGGACACAGGACAAGAACCTGATGAGATAATTTAACGGATGGCTGACTACAAATTCCTGCAGTCTGGTAATTTATTTTCCTCATCATTTTTGGAGTGTCAGTCCAGTGAGGTACAGGAACTGTGTGGTAACACATCCTCTGTTTATACATATGAAAAAACAGAACTTATATTTGAT
The DNA here is from genome assembly GCF_027579735.1 of Bombina bombina. Classification (NCBI taxonomy): domain Eukaryota; kingdom Metazoa; phylum Chordata; class Amphibia; order Anura; family Bombinatoridae; genus Bombina; species Bombina bombina. The sequence continues at coordinate 29,673,446 of NC_069506.1, read as the reverse complement.
ATATTTATTTATGTTGCATAAAACATTTAAGCACAAACTATGTAACTTTGTATTAAGCTTAACATGGAAAACTTTGCATACTGCAGTATCTATACTCATTGGCTAACAGGGACAGCTCCCACAGCTGTTTTGCTGGACTGGGAGATGCCTTTAAGAACTGAATAGGTTTATTTAGCATATAACTTATCTTTTTTATTTAAATAAAATGCATTTTTGAGATGGATCAGATGAAAAGTATATAATCCCTTTGACTTTTTTTTTTTCCTAGAGAGCATTGTTCCATTAAAAGTTCTCCCTACAAGAAAATGAGAACTTGCCAAAGATCTTTGTCTCATGCTGTATAATTTCCCAAAGGTCAGCAAGATATAGCACATATCTAGTGATCACAATTCACAGGCAATTCATGCCATTCAGTGGGTTGCTAAGTGTATTGTCCCACAATTCTCACTGCTGAATAGATAGGAGGCCTCAGACCATAAAGAAATAAAAAGGGTTTTCTCTGAGCTTGCAGCTTACGGTCACCATATAGGGCTAATAGAACCATCATGTCCTGGGTAATAAAAGCTCTTAGGAAAGTGGGTTGCAATTTGCAGGAGATGCTATAAAATGCACACATTGTGTGTTTCACAAGCACTTGTTACACAGGGGGAGGTTGCTTCTTTATTTAGAGTTTAGGGTCTTGTTATGTTGAGTGGGCAGAGCTGGGCCGGTGCTCATTTCCTACCAATAATTATGCTGACATATTGCGTTCTTAGCAGGTGATCATCTCAGGTAGATGCAGAGGCTAAGCACAACATATGTTCACAATATTAGGCACGGTTGGTTACTTTGATTTTAAGCTCTCTAGGGAACAGGGGACTGTTATCATTCTGGCCCCTGATGCTTTATATTATTATTTAAATAATTATTAATAGTATTAGTTATAAAAAGTTATGGTAAATTATATTATTATTAAGTACAGGATTAAGAGCAGACTTATAGGCATGTGCAACATTTCATTATTCGTGATTTGTTACTCAAATAATTCATAAATAGAGCCGCAGGTTGCTGAATTTGGTTACAAAGATTTGTTCAAATAAAAATACAACACGCAAATATGTGCGCAGATACTTTTATTCTAATAAATCCGTTGAGGTAACGAAGCGAATGATGCAAACCGTGAATATTTTCATGATTGTTAGAGCAACAGATCACAATTAATGAAATTTTGCACGTCTAGAACACAACGCCACCGATGAATAGAGGATTTGCCTCACATTTTGATCTGGGGTCAGCGGTTTCTAATTACATTAGTGTTAGCTGCTTCATTGGGTATTGAGGAACTTGGGTACAGTTTTACAGGTGTAAAAAGTGATATTGCAGCTGTTTTGTAATATCATTAAAGGAGCACTGAACCCAAATTTTTTCTTTCGTGATTCAGATAGAGCATGCAATTTTAAGCAATTTTCTAATTTACTCCTAATATCAAATTTTCTTCCTTCTCTTGGTATCTTTATTTGAAATGCAAGAATGTAAGTTTAGATGCCGGACCATTTTTGGTGAATAACTTCGGTTATTCTTGCTGATTGGTGGATAAATTCAATAAAAAAGTGCTGTCCAGAGTTCTGAAACAAAAAAGAAGCTTAGATGCCTTCTTTTTAAAATAAAGATAGCAAGTGAATGAAGAAAAATTGATAATAGGAGTAAATTAGAAAGTTGCTTGAAATTACATGTTCTATCCGAATCACGAAAGAAAAAAATTGGGTTCAGTGTCCCTTTAAAGGGCTATAAAGCCTAAAAATGTTCTTTTGAGATCCAGATAGAAAATAAAATTTTTAAGTTTCCAATTTACTGCTATTATCAAATAAATCTGCTTCATTCCAAGGTTATTCTGTGTTGAAGAAAAACCTAGGTAGCATCTGTAGCACTACATGACAGGAAATCATGCTGCCATCTAGTTCTCTTGCAAATGGATAACTTTCTTATAAAACTGCTGCCATATAGTGCTTCAGAAATGAGCCGGCTACTGAGCATATGCCCCTGTTTTTCAACAAAAGATACCAAGAGAATAAAGACAAATTGATAATAGAAGTAAATTACAAAGGTGTTTAAAATCACATGCTCTATCTGAATCATGAAAGAAATATTTTGGGGTTTCATAGCCCTTTAATTCTAAACATATCATGTTTTAGAAAGCAGTTGTAATGTTTACAGTAAATTTGATAACGCAATGCTCGCAAGTGAATAAAACTGAACCCAAGCAGTACAAATGACGTATTTCTTTAGAAGATTTGCAAGATCCTGTGAAGAAAATGAATGTTTTTCTCTGCTTTGATTTTTGGATACATTCATTCTTATCAGTTTGATCTGTTAATCCGTTTCCTGTTAAAACAAAGTACAGAAGGAAGAAAGGAACCTGAATTTCAAGAAACTTAAAAAGTTTCATTATCAGAGATTGGAAAATCAAGTAAAGACCTGCTTAGGGTTATGCTCTCCATGAAAGTGTAACAAGCAATGTAAGAAAACGCAATCTCTTATAGAATGGAATGTACAACGTATAACCCTGCATATGCATACACCTGTGCACATATGTACCTGGTTCTTGCGCATATCAATTCATCCCTGTAGCCTAAATTGGTCTATAACTAATGTTGATTTTACAATTGCTGAATAGAAAATAAAATGTTGTCCGGGTCTGAGCTGCAGCTAAAAGAGGTGTCTTTTTTTTCTTCTCTTTGGGGCCAATTAATCAAAGTCTGGCGGACATGATACGCTGTAGCATATCATGTCCGCCAGACATCGCCAATTGGCTGCTAGCAGGGGGTGTCAATCAACCCAATCTTATAGGATCGGGCGTATTGATGTCCTGAGGCTCAGAGGCAGCGGACCAGTTAAGGAGCAGCGGTCTTAAGATCGCTGCTTCATAACTGCTTTTTCCGGCGAGCCTGAAGGCTTGCGCGGAAACAGGGGCATAAGGGGTTATTTGGCCCTTGATAAATTGGCCCCTTTGCCTCTTTAAAGGGACGTTGTACACTAGATTTTTCTTTTCATACATGGTTTGCAGATGATCCTTTTAGATAGCCCATCTGGGAGTGTTTTTGTAAAAATGTATTATTTTGTTTATTTTTAAATAACATTGTGCTGATTTTCAGACTCCTAACCAAGTCCCAACGTTTTAGATGTATACTGATGTCTACAGACTCCTGGTTGTGTAATGGGTTTTTTCCTATTCCTGTTTTGTTTATTTATAAAGCACCAACATATTACGCAGTGGTGTATTATACAATAAACAGAAGACATATATATAAATTGTACGTATACAGTTAGGGTGTACAATAGTCAGAAGAAAAATACACAAATCGTAAAGGTAGAGGGCCTTGCCCTTGAGTCACTGTGAAATTATCGACAGGACAGGTGGATTTGCGAGCTTACATTCTAAAATAAACCATCTGATTGGTGGGAGGGGGCATTCCCATTGGCTCTGCCCTTTTCTAGGGTGTCCCTAAATTATGAGGTGTATGCACTGGAGAGGGACATTTAAGAATAAAAATGAATAAACTTTCAAAGCATCCATTCTGATGGTAATACAAGCATTTGATTCTTTTGTGAATTGTTCATATACAATATTTTGATCCTGTGAGTACACTGCCCCTTTAAGACTGATAACAAACAATTTAAATAAAAAATAAATAAAAATAAATATTGTATAAGATGATACATAAATAATAAAGCCATATATGTATCAGTAAAGTGGAGGTGCATTGCATACCATCTTTATGACTGTCAGCTGTGTTTAAATGCTGGAGGGGGAAGGGTTAATGCCTGGGCCGGTCAGACAGTTCAAGGTGATTAAAAGACTTTAGAAATTCTACCATTTTTGGCATAGGCACTATATGGCTTTAAGCTCCTGTGTAAAATGAAGATGTTCTGTTTAATCTAACGCCAGGAAACCTCAAACTACAAAGAGAACATTAAGCTTATTGTGCTGAAATCCCTGAACAACCAAGGTAGAATTTGCTTCTCCCTCTCTGTCCCTTGTAAGAGAGTCGTATTGTACACGGATGTATAAAGCACTGGCTGCCTTTATTGCCCATCTTGCAAGTATGTGTCATGGCTTGTTAAATACACTAGGCCGGGCCCCAGAGACATAGCCATCTGCCCTCCTTCCTGTATGAGCAGGAGGCAGTCTCTGAAGGAGATTTTATGAGGGACATAAGAAGTCCTTTGAGATTATTTTACTACTTTTGGTATCCAATGAAATCTCACTTCTTGTGTTACATTTTATAAATAAATCACAACTATAGATTTAGACAGCAAATGAAAACCTATAGGGCAATATACGTAGCCATTCATCTGTTTAACTAGAAATGTCATTTTGTATTATCCCTCAGGATAGTATTTTGCATACGCCAGGCATTCCAGGATTCCCTTACTGTATTTGTGTCGCAAAGCTGTAAAGCATTCACTTGCAAATCATCCATGTCTAGTCCACGCTTCAGTTTTTTTGACTATGTTCACAATTAATTAATGGCCTGGCAGTCAAAGAAGTCTCTAAAGTGTGCATTACAATTATATCTGGTGACCAATTGGTTAAGTTTCATGATTTCTAAATAAATAAATATATATATATATATATATATATATATATATATATATATATATATATATATATATATATATATACAGTATATATATAAAAATGCTAATTTATCTGATGGAAAAGTCAGTCAATGATTACACATTGACTTCAAGTTGTTCAGGAGAGTGGGCACCTATCCCAGCATGCACTGCCATATATAGTGATCATTAGCAGGTAATGAAGGCTTATTTATATTTTTGTATCCGGAAACACAATAAGAAGATATATCCGTAATCGCAAGAGGATGGACAGAACAACTACCTTCTAAAAATAGCGAAACCTTTAATGTTATAAAAAGGTCTGTGCCAGGCAGAGAGATATCCCCTCTAGCTTGGTAAGTCAATGGCGACGACTGAAAAGGAAGGAGAACAATAGCTGTTTATATATTGCATTTAAGGGAAGGATTTCCTACCTTTTCTACAGTCATTGACCTCAAAGCCAGCACTGAAAGGGTTACATATTGTATTGTAAAGTCATTTATGTGAAAAACAGAGAATAAAAAAGGTGGAACATCTAAACGGGTCTGTACAGTAAGTCTGCTATACCCATTGCCCTACACATAAATACGCCCCATGAGACACCCTGGAAATGATCTAGTGTCTTAAATATGTAAGGAACAAAATACCCCTCTGTGTCCTATAGTGCAGGACAGGTTTAATCTTGTTCACTATAGTAACCTGATGTTGCCCGCACATATCTCTGTGTATCCCCTGGCACTGTGGTCATAAACTGTTTTACTGCCCTATTAAACAAAGATGGTTTTAAGGATCATACATTTAAACTTGATATTTCATGTAAAGCACGCCGACAGGAAAGATAACTGCCTGTTGTATATCTTTAAGGGCCAGAGAAAAAAAAAATTAAATACCCACAAGTTGTGCAAACAGCATCGTGGTTATTTAAAAGCGAAACATAAGAAGATAATATTGCATATTTCATAACCCTTTGTTCTGCACATAGCAGAATATGTTCTATTTATTCTTAAACAGATATTTAAATAAATATCTGATGAATATTTGCACAAATATATATTTATACCTTTACTTTATTATATATAGGTATGCATATCTAAAGAATATATATATATAATACATAGAACATATTCTGCTATGTGCAGAACATTGGAATGCATAATATTTACAGTAAATATATAGTTAAAACCTTTATTAATTTTGAATAATGCATAAATTTGATTTTATATGTTTTCACCTACTTGACTACAAAGGGCTCCAATGCACTTATATATATGTGTGTGCAATGCATATGTATTTATGTGTTTATGTGTATATATGTCTGTAAATACCTATATACACATACAAATACACACACACATACATACATATTATATATATATATATATATATATATATATATATATATATATCACATACATATTAAACTAATGATACCAAAAAAACTAATTGTATTTATTCAAATAAATAGAAAAGTTTCATAAAATGCCACAATCTATCTGTATCATAAAAGTTTAGTTTTGACTTTTGTGTTCTTAAAAAAATAAATTTCTATTTACTTGTCATCAAAGTTGCTTCTTTCTTTTTGTATCTTTTGTTGAAGAGTAAACATAAGTAGGTAGCTGTCCTTGTAACAATGTATAACAGTGCTGTAAACATTGTTGCAAACATTATTGCCATAGAGTGCTAAAAACTTAACTTTTTTTATGAGGGCAGAAAATAATTTTGAAGGATGCACTGTTACACATATATATATATAATACATAATAGGATAGAAATACTTAATTTTCCGATCATTTTCTTTCCAGTTTGTCACATGTACCGCAGCCAAAAAACAATAAAACAAAAATTGTAACTAATGTGCAGCATGTGTTTAAATAGAACTTGGTGAGACTTAAAAAAAAATAAGTAAAAAGAATTGTATCTCCATTTGTCTGCATTGAACATTTAATTTGGACAAAGTGGTAAAGGTTTAGCACGGATGGGGAACCTTGGCATGCCGGATGGTTCAGAACTACATTACCCATGATGCTTAGGCACTCTGAAGCCCAGTTTAGCATCATGGGAAATGTAGTTCTGAAACATCTGGAGGGCCAAGGTTCCCCATCCCTGGTTTAAAGGGACAGTATACAACCTTTTAAAAAGTTACTTAGAAGCTCCCAGTTTATCACTGTTGATGAGGCTAGGCTGGGACACCCACTTAAAGGGGCTGGGGAAACAAGAAGAGCAGACTCCACCCCCCTCCATGCATATGAAAAGACAGCTTACACAAACAGGAGCCAGCAGAAGTCTTAAACTCGCGTGTACATCTGATACTTTGGGGCTTGGTTAGGAATCTCAAAATCAGCACAATGTTATTAAAAAAAGCAAAACCATACATTGTTTAAAAATCACTCCCAGATGGGCTATATAAATGGATCATCTACAAGACATTTATGCAAAGAAAAATCTTGTGTACAATGTCCCTTTAATGTTTGGAGGTAGATGTTTTTTTAACCACTTCAGTGCCAAAGGATCTATGAATACATATCTCTGGTTTTCAAAGCCTGAGACCCCTTTCATTTGCTATGTAATCCCCACATTGTACCTTACACGTCTTCCCACCCTGTGGAACATTTTATGAGCTTCCAGGCGGAAAACAACAAAAGGAAAAAGAAAAAAAATCCCCAGGGAGAATTCCTTCCTATTCAATATAATTCAAGCTGGAACAAGGCCAAGACAATATGGGTATGAATTAACTGAAGTGCTATGCACTTGTACTGAAACCATTAACCCTTTGTGGGAAAATAGATAACATTGATGTCATAGAATTTTAATCAGTTTTAAGGGAGGGGGGGTGCTTAAAACTGCACATCCTCCAATGTTCCTGGGAAGCTTTGTGCAATTTGTCAAAAGGATGTTAAACACATTTTTATATGAAGTTATTTTAAAATTGATTATTTATTTAAATTTTTATTTATTAATTCATTCATATGTTTTTTTTCTTGTGAGACATGTAGCTGTGTCCACCAATAAAATTAAAGGGAGTGTCTACACTAAAAATGTTATTGTTTAAAAAAGATAGATAACGCCTTTGCTACCCATTTCCCAGCTTTGCACAACCAACATTGATATATTAATATACTTTATAACATTTAAACCTCTAAGTTTCTGCCTGTTTCTAAGCCACTATAGACAGCCTCTTAATCACATGCTTTTGTATTTGCTTTTCACAACAGGAGACTGATCGTTCATGTGGGCCATATAGATAACAATGTGTTTACGCACAAGAAGTTATTTAACCTCTTAAGGACATATGACGGAATTATTCCGTCATAAAACAATTGAGCAAACTGAAAGCTGTGTCCTTAAAGGGTTAAGATTTAGCACAACACAGTATTAAATGCACGTCAATAGATAATAAATAAAGTCATGTGATCAGGGGGCTGTCAGAAGTTGCTTAGATACAAGGTAATCACTGAGATAAAAAAAATATATTAATATAACTGTTGGTTATGCAAAACTGGGGAATGGATAATAAAGGGATTATCTATATTAAAAAATATATTGTAGACTGTCCCTTTAAGGGAGATGTCTTTGTCAGCCAGTGAGCTTTTATCCCTGAGACCAGTTGTGCAAAACATTTGCACTGCCTATCAGTTTCAACATCAAAACCAATGCCTTAAAGGGACATGAAACCCAATTTTTTTCTTTCCTGATTTAGAAAGAGCATGTCATTTTAAACAACTTTCTAATTTACTTCTATTATCTAGTTTGCTTCATTCTCTTGATATCACTTGCTTAAAAGCATATCTAGATATGCTCAGTAGCTGCTGATTGGTTGCTGCACATAAAGGCCTTGTGTGATTGGCTCACACATGTACATTGCTATTTCTTCAACAAATGATATCTAAAGAATTGAGCAAATTAGATAATATAAGTAAATTGGAAAGTTGTTTAAACTTGCATGCCCTATCTGAATCATGAAAGTTTAATTTTGACTAGACTGCCCCTTTAAACATAACCATTTTTTTTTATTTCAAACAGTGAACTTATTTTTCAGAGACCATTTGTAAAAAGAAATGCTAATCACTGTAGAAATCTATTATTATCAATAATTATTTAAATAATAATTTATTATTTAATTAAATTATAAGTAATATTTTTTTGTTCTTTGCGCTAGTATTTCTATACTCTTTTTTTCCTAATCAAAGTATTGTTGTAATTTCTCTTTTACTTCATTCTAATAAAGTGAAAGGGTTAAAACTGGACTGAGTGATGTTCTGGAAAGGGGACAGAGGACAAAGAGGTGCATGCTGGGAAGAACTGATCTCCTGTTTTGTTAGGGGACAATGAACTGAAAGCTGGTGGCTTATAGCTGTGAATGGCCTGAGCCCTGTACAGTGGATCTGGCTGACTCTTCATCCTAACTGCAGCCTTTCACAATGTCAGCCAATCCGCCCTGACTACCAACCCTGGTAACACAAACAGGAAGTTCAAAGGTCAGCTCTGATAACACTAGGATTTGGACTTGGGTCCCAGGGTCTGCCAGGACACTAGAGGAATATTAGTGGTAGTCTGTATTTATGTGTGTGTGTGTAAAAATTGTATACATAATTTCTAATATATACAGTATATATACTGTATCTATCTATCTATCTATCTATCTATCTATCTATCTATCTATCTATCTATCTATCTATCTATCTATATACAGTACATATATAATTGTATTTAATACAAGCTAGTTTGGTTAGTTAAAAGCATTACAATCTGTAAGCATATACTGTACTTATTTTCTTTGCAATATATGTATAAATTGTAGCTTCTAAATGAGCAATACCTGAAGTTCCCTACACTATGAAATGTAATATGTTGCAACTTAGGCTATAAAACCACACATATATAGGGACTTATACAATACAGTTTAGAAAGGACTGTTTGGGTACAAGGGATATCCAATTTACGTACATGTTTCTTAGTAACAAAAATAAATATTTCCCTTTATTAGCTTTGCAGTGAGTTTGATTGCCTGCTTTATGACTATTATATGACTATTTCATTGTCTGTTTTATTACTCAAATGGTGGTAACATATATTGCCCATATTATACTCTACATACAAGTACTCTTTACCACGGAGAGCTATATATGTCACATGCCTCTGTTCTCTTTACACCGAGGCACATTTTTTAAAGCTTTAGATTTTTCATCTAAAAGTGAACTTATGTAATATTAAATGCCTGGTTAGGTTAGGTGACATCAATATAAATGACTATCTCTTTTTCAGTCTCCTATATTTTAATTAATTTAAAAGGACAGTTCACTCCAGAAAATCTACCTTTTAAATTGTTCCCAATGATCCATTTTGCCTGCTGGAGTGTATTAAATTGTTTCCAAGTAGCTCCTTTACCCCTATTTCGACATTTGAAATAGCTGATTTAGCCTGTGGTTTTCCAACCTACTGAAAGTTTTGATACACAGCCAGCAGAAGAAATGACACTCACAGTGGGGTGCAGGATAGTTAAGTAATAAAATGATAATTTTCCATTGTTCTGTCTAAGTATTCAGCTTTGGTTTTCCTGACAAATATAAGATAAGGAAGCAAGTGTGTGTACACAAAGTGATAACATAATGAGATAAGATTTTACCTGAAGCTCAACCCATTGTTATAGGCTGTGGTTTAAAAGCACAAAACCAGCTACTTCATATACACAAATAAACCTGAAAATGCAATTTCTCCTACATTTTATACTCTGCAGCTGGTATAACAAGAAATTGAAAATACATTCATACAAAAACAATTTTACAGTGTACTGTCCCTTTAATTAATTGATTAATTCAAGATGTTTATTATTTTCTGAGTCTCCTTGATTATATATGCTTTTTTCTGTTCTTTCATGTTCATATTTATCAAAGAATATAGCTATTGGACCTGCTTGTTATATACTAAAAAATAGGCAAGGGCATTCAGACGTTGAGGTAGAAGGCGGCCACTAAAGGTGTTCGGCTCTTTTTGGAGCCAGATTTATTCTTGTGAAAGTGCAACACACTGAGCTCTTTGGAAATTCACAAGAAAAAGAGCTAAACGCCATCCACATGCGGATGATAAAGTGCCTGAATGCCCATGCCTACTTAAAAAGGATATGCCCTAATATAAAGTGAACAAATACTATAACAGTGAATCTAACATATAATGGAACACAATTTAGGTAGAGACTAGAACATGAGATATTTCTAGGCTGCAGCAGTCTGGTTACACTCAGTCCAATATGGCAAACAAGGTAGTTGGCACAAGAGGTACTGCAGAGATGGGGCTATCTGGTTAGACAAGCTTAGCCAACTATATGGCAAACAAGGTAGTAAACCAGGATAAAACATGTGTATTTAAGTAGGTTTAGCTTAATTTGTATTATTTTGATGTTAACACATTTTGAAGAAAAATCTTGTAATACACAGGAATTCAGGAATTGAGAAGTTAAACTGTAGAAGATGTATAATCAGACTGGAGCAATCATATGAGGGTATTCATGCACAGGCAGTCAGAGGGCAGCATGAGGTAATACACTGGAATACTGCAACTAAGGAGAAAACAGTTAACCGAAAGTCATACCAAAGCAATAGGGTCATATACTGATATTCAGTCATAGATAGTGTTGTGACCCAAAAGGCAAGTCAGGAGGCAATAGGAAGTCATAGACAGCAGTCAGCAGAAATGATAATCAATACACTACTAATGGCTTGTCAATAAACATGTCCTATGAGCCCATCTGGGTCTGCACAGATGTGTATTGCTGTCTCAGAACTGACATTGACTATGTGTTTAACTCTTTTGCAAGAGGCTAACACACTTCTCTGCAAGCACTAGTGCAATAATAAAATGCCCAGCAAACTGTCACATTTGATGTCCCTTTAAATAGGGTTTTCTTTAGAATATTTTGCATTAAAAGTTTAACATGATTTGTTTTTGTTATACATAATAGAAATTGTATGGCCATTTGAGTCAAGTGAATATTGATTTTTGGTGTAGCTTCCATTACAACAAATATTGCAATTGGTGTGTGTATTTGTGTATCTCCATAAAAGGGAAAATGTAATTTTACATCTAATATTTATTTTTAGTTGTCCTAAATAATAATAAAAAAAAGTCCTCATTTTTTCCACTTTTTTCTAGGGGGGGTGGGGGGGTGGGGGGGGGCGCTTCAGGTTTTTGTGCCTACAGGCACCTGAGATGTAAATCCGGCCCTGCACTCATCCAGAACAGTGTGACAACTTTATCCTTGCCAAGAAACACCTTTGGCCAATTATATTACACAGCACAACTGGAAAGAACTGCAGATTCACAGAGACAGTGCTGGTACTTTGGAAAACATTGTGTGATAACATCAATTGTCCTTTGTGACATTGGTGAAAGTTTTATTTATCAAAGTAGGGTAATACAAGTATTGGTGTAATTGCTGACGGAATCCCCCCCCCCCCCCCGCTTAAAACGTGTTAGATGCAGCAGTACTAATGAGGCAGACAGAATAACATAATATTGTTAGGTTGTTTAAACAATTCTAGATACTTCTTGTTTTGCAAAACAATAGAAAAAATAAAACATTAATTTCCAGGTCAATCATATACCTACGTACGTATATGCATATAGAGAGGGGTTATTAATACTTATGGTGGATACCTCCATCCCCTTTATGTATAATAAGTAATGAGATCCGTGGATACTATTGAGAAAACTTTTATTTAACTTTTATTATTAAAATATGTTTTCAATACTTTTATATCTCAATGTTACTTTTCAATATTTAAAGGGATATGAAGTCTAATTTTTTTTCTTTCATGATTTAGATAGAGCATGCAATTTTAAATATCTTTCTAATTTATTTCTATTATTTAATTTGTTTCATTCTCTTTGCATTCTCATATTTTTTATTTATGTCAAAGAACTGTCCACTTTATTTGGGGAGCAATTGGGGCACATTTTTTTCATCAACCAGAGGTCTGACCTCTGGTTAATTGCGGAAAGTGAAGCCGCAAGAGTGCGGGAGCATTAACCAGCCACTTGAAATGGTTGGTTATTTAACGTGTTTACGGGCGCATGTTAAAATAGCGCTCCACTTGTAATCTAGCCCTAAATTCAAAAAGTCACATGTCACATTTAAAATACTTTATGTTTGAAAGTTTCAGGAATTTGAAAGCTGTATTGGATAAAGTATCAAAGCTCACACAACTGAAAAAAGTGTGGTATATATACTGTATATATAGATATATTTTTACATTTAATTTTTATTCCCATAAGGTGTTGTTTTTTTTAGTACCAGAGATAACCGACAATTCTAGGGTCCGAAGAATGGAAAAAGTATTGTGAAAATGACTAAAGAGCTGTTGTATATGAATCTGGCATAAAATCTGTGTTTCCATAATGCAAAACCATATGGCTACATAGTAGTCATCTGGGAATCCCATTCTCAACATATAGTACCAGATGGGCAAGTTATAGGTTAATGAGCAAATATGGCACCACTGAGCGAATGCATCTTATTTGTGTTTTGGTGCCAGGTTTGTAACATTAGAAATAAGGAATCAGTGCTGGGCGCTGGCTCAGTTCTTGAGTGTAGGTGAAGCCCCTGAGCCTGGAGTGGTCTGATGGTCTTAAGTATCTGCGGGTAGGTGTAGTGCGTATCTGCAGGTAGGTGTAGTGCAACCAGTACTATAACTTCCTGGGTTCCCCCTCCAAACCATTTGACAGGTAGAAAATTTCTATAAAACCAATTGTAAATGTAAATTTACGCAGTGAGGAAGCCTAATAATCATCTGTGAACTCTTAGTTAGTGAAACCGCAAAGTTATTATTTTTTTTAAATTCTATCATTTCTTTAATATTTATTTAGCAAACTTTGTTCCGTTTTCACTAGGACTCCTCCCAGTCGCCACTTCCTATTTCAGCACAGTGTGACCTATAAAGCGGTCCCACCCGCTCTATACGTATCTCTCAAGCGCACTCCTGTTGATCTGTGGACCTGCGCATGTGCAAAAATCCTATTCCGTGGCATTGTAACATAGTATTCAATGAAGTAATACATTAATTGAATACTATTTTGTCAGCGAGTGCAGCAGCAGATTTGTGATCGTCGTAATTTGCAGACGATCCATGTATATTTCTCTATTTACAAATTTGTGGCTAAAGAGCATGCGTGCAGCGTGAACGTGCATCTGAACTGAATATGAAGAATTTTGCTTATCACATGCGCAGAAGAAGCGCTTGATGTTTCAAAAAAGGGGTTGAACGCCATGGAGGGGGGGGGGATGAATGGCAGTTGCAATTCACAAGAAGTGTCAATCAAACAGACAATATGGCATATGGTATAATTTACCAATATTAGTGGTTTTAGAAAAAAACGATCAGTTAAAGTTGCCCTATTTTTGATAAAAGAATAATATGGTGTTAACGGCTGTCCTTAACTTTACTTTCACTTTAAGTCTTAATTCGCTAAAACTTGCATCATGGGGCAAGAGTTGACGACAGGGCACATGCATATGGTCAATGTAAAAATGAAGGTGATCTAATTTGTTTGACTGGGTCATAATTTGCATACACAAAAGGAGAGAAGTGCTCAAACCACAGAAAAAAATGACAGCTCAATAACTTATTCTATGGCAAGTTACCTCCGCAGGCAAAGCTGTTTATTGCCCAGCATGTACCAATCACAGAGAAGAGCTGTCCTGCAGTATATCAATCAGGTCCTGACTAAATAGTACAGTCCAGCCCCAAAATACCAGGAAATCCTTCTCTGAACTAGAGTCATGCTAAACCCCAAACATGTTTCAGCCTAATATGGGCTTCATCAGTGAGGTGCAGCCATATTCATCTAGGTACACTGGGCAACAAGACCATGTCTGGTTTCCTGTCATCATGTTTAGGAAGACTTCCCCAATGTCATAATTTGCTCACAGAAAAAGGGAGAAGAGCTCAAATCAGGGAGTAATAAATAGAGTAATTAATCAATGCATGCAGGCATAATTTACTAAAAAAAAAAATCATACGACACAAAATTACACCATCCAAACACTGCTTAAAGGCAAGGTAAAGTTTAGCTGTATTTAATGCATATAATCAGTGTAATATTTATCCTGAACGTAGTCGCTAAGTTTATTTTTAGTTTTATTATGTAATTTAGATGCAATCGTATGTTTATATTTCCTACCGTTTATTCGAATACTCCTTCCCCATGCCACTTCCGTGCTTTCTATGTATAATGTCAGCGAGCGGTCTCACCCCCCTCTTTACGTCAGGTCAATGCGCATTCACAAAGTCGATTTCGCAACTGTCAATCAAAGTTTAAAAAATGTCGGGCAGACGAAAGATTGGTGTCGGAACAGTAATTGTAAGGTAGAAAAATAAGTAATTAGGATAAATATTAATATATTGATGAATGAAACTTATGCTTATTTTTAAATCTATGAAAGATGTCGTTAAGTAGTGTGCTCAACTTTACCTTACCTTTAATTATGGGTTGTAGAAAAAAGAAAAAAATACCTTGGTCACATGTATCAAATCACACACGACAGACATGTGACCAAGGCCTCCGTCTGTGGCCGAAACGTTATGTTTCTTGAATCATTAAAGGTGATATTTTGAATCTTTTGTGCTGGCTTTTACTGTTGTGGATACAGTGGGATTCACACCGGATCCTGTCCTTCAACAATTTCTATGTTTGGATTTAATGGCGGTGCACAGAGTGGCTGATGATGCTGGTGAGTGCTGATCTGTCTGTATATTTTATATATATACACATTTTCTCTTACAACTGAGGGCTTTTTTGACCCCCTGACTAGAATTTAAAAAAAAAATTGGATCAAGATTTTGACTAATGTGAGAGGGCTCTGAAATTATTAATCTGTCTCAATGTTCATAAATATCCTCTTTTTAATTAGGGATCACGTTACCCTCTAGATCAGGGCTTTTCAATTCCAGTTCTCAGGACCATCAAACAGGCTAGAGGCAACCATGGTTACTGAACAGCTATTTTATTTTACCTTTGCTGTAGTTAAAGGGATATAAAACAAGCTGGGATAGAGACAAAATATAATAATATGTACTTTATTTACTTTACCTGCACATTTATACTGCAGTGCCTCACCATTAACCTTTTCTCTTTAGTTTCTGAATTGTAAAGCTCTAACGCCCCCCACACAATTCCTACTATGGCTGCATCTATATCTGTTGTTGTTTTGGTAGAGTGCAAAAGGTAATAGGGATTATCTGCTGGAGCAGCCTAGAAGCTGTGAAATCATTTGAAATACAATGCCTGTGTCTAAACACTGATAAGAAGGGTGGAGTTGGCTACTTCAGGCAGCTTAGCTATGTAATTAATTTTGCTTATTTTTGAAAATTATTTTAAAATACTTGGCAGCAATATTTAAACTATTTTTTGTTATGTAAACTATTTTTAATTAATTAGTCCTTTTAGGATATGCACAGATCTCAACCTGTTTTATGGCACTTAAACCTGTACTTTGGTCCTGATAAGCAAAACTTAAATGAACACTAAAGTAAAAATTTTACTTCATGATTCAGATAGAGCAGCAGTTTTACACAACAATCCAAATAACTTCTGTTATCTAAATGTGCACAGTGTTTTTATAGTTACACATTCAGAGGCACCAGTGAGCATGTGCAAAACTGTGCACTATATACAATATGGGGGCTAGTTATCAAGCCGTCTACTTTTCTGGCTTCGCCGGCCCAATACGTCCGCCTAAGCTCGCCTACCTTCGCCGCCGCGGACCTGAAAAAATACGCCTAAGTTATCAAATAAAGCTGTCAAAAAGCCGCGGGGCGATGAGCAGCGGACTGTGACAGTTATCACTCATCCGATCTCGCTGCCCTTCGGCTTTTTCCCAGCTTTATTGCTAGCCTGTCACTAAGCACTCACACTAAACTGCACTGTTCTACCCCCTATACCGGCGCCCCCGGAGCCCCCCGCAACTCAATAAAGTTACTAACCCCTAAACCGCCGCTCCTAGACCCTGCCGCAACTCTGATAAATGTATTAACCCCTAAACCGCCGCTCCCGGACACCGCTGCCACCTACATTATACCTAGTAACCCCTATCCTGCCCCCCCTATACCGTCGCCCTCTATTATAAAATTATTAACCCCTATCCTGCTGATCCCGCACCTCTCCGCAACTAAATAAATAGTTTAACCCCTAAACCGCCGCTCCATGAACCCGCCGCAACCTATAATAAATTTATTAACCCCTATCCTGCCCCCCACTACGCCGTCGCCACTGTAATAAAATGATTAACCCCTAAACCTAAGTCTAACCCTAACCATAACGCCCCCCTAACTTAAATATTAATTAAATAAATCTAAATAAATTAACTCTTATTAACTAAATGAATCCTATTTAAAACTAAATACTTACCTTTAAAATAAACCCTAATATAGCTACAATATAAATAATAATTATATTCTAGCTATCTTAGGATTTATTTTTATTTTACAGGTACCTTTCAATTTATTTTAACCATGTACAATAACTATTAAATAGTTATTAACTATTTAATAGCTTACCTAGCTAAAATAAAGAGAAATGTACCTGTGAAATAAATCCTAACCTAAGTTACAATTACACCTAACACTACACTATACTTTAATAAATTATTCCTATTTAAACTAAATACTTACCTGTAAAATAAACCCTAAGATAGCTACAATATAATTAATAATTATATTCTAGCTATCTTAGGATTTATATTTATTTTACAGGTAACTTTGTATTTATTTTAGCTAGTTAGAATAGTTATTAAATAGTTATTAACTATTTAATAACTACCTAGCTAAAAGAAATATAAAATTACCTGTAAAATAAATCCTAACTTAAGTTACAATTAAACCTAATACTACACTATCATTAAATTAACTAAATAAATTAACTACAAAGAACTACAATGAAATACAATTACATAAACTAACTAAAGTACAAAAAATAAAAAAAGCTAAGTTACAAAAAATAAAAAATTAAGTTACAAACATGTTAAAAATATTACAACAATTTTAAGCTACTTACACCTAATCTAAGCCCCCTAATAAAATAACAAACCCCCCCAAAATAAAAAAAATCCCTACCCTATTCTAAATTACATAAATTTCAAAGCTCTTTTACCTTACCAGCCCTTAAAAGGGCCATTTGTGGGGGCATGCCCCAAAAAGTTCAGCTCTTTTGCCTGTAAAATAAAAATACAACCCCCCCAACATTAAAACCCACCACCCACATACCCCTAATCTAACCCAAACCCCCCTTACAAAAACCTAACACTAATCCCCTGAAGATCATCCTACCTTGAGTCGTCTTCACTCAGCCGAGCCACCGATGGAACTGAAGAGGACATCCGGAGCGGAAGAAGTTAATCCTCCAAGCGGCGCTGAAGAAATCTTCCATCCGATGAAGTCATCATCCAGGCGGCGCTGAAGAAGTCTTCGATCCGGCCGATGTCATCTTCAAAGAGGCGCTGAAGAGGTCTTCTATCCGGGCGAAGTCATCTTCCAAGCCGGGTCTTGAATCTTCCTTCCGCCGACGCGGAACCACCTTCTTCACCGACAGACTACGACGAATGACGGCTCCTTTAAGGGACGTCATCCAAGATGGCGTCCCCTCAATTCCGATTGGCTGATAGGATTCTATCAGCCAATCGGAATTAAGGTAGGAAAATCTGATTGGCTGATGGAATCAGCCAATCAGATTGAGCTCGCATTCTATTGGCTGTTCCGATCAGCCAATAGAATGCGAGCTCAATCTGATTGGCTGATTGGATCAGCCAATCGGATTGAACTTGAATCTGATTGGCTGATTCCATCAGCCAATCAGATTTTCCTACCTTAATTCCGATTGGCTGATAGAATCCTATCAGCCAATCGGAATTGAGGGGACGCCATCTTGGATGACGTCCCTTAAAGGAGCCGTCATTCGTCGTAGTCCGTCGGTGAAGAAGGTGGTTCCGCGTCGGCGGAAGGAAGATTCAAGACCCGGCTTGGAAGATGACTTCGCCCGGATAGAAGACCTCTTCAGCGCCTCTTTGAAGATGACATCGGCCGGATCGAAGACTTCTTCAGCGCCGCCTGGATGATGACTTCATCGGATGGAAGATTTCTTCAGCGCCGCTTGGAGGATTAACTTCTTCCGCTCCGGATGTCCTCTTCAGTTCCATCGGTGGCTCGGCTGAGTGAAGACGACTCAAGGTAGGATGATCTTCAGGGGATTAGTGTTAGGTTTTTGTAAGGGGGGTTTGGGTTAGATTAGGGGTATGTGGGTGGTGGGTTTTAATGTTGGGGGGGTTGTATTTTTATTTTACAGGCAAAAGAGCTGAACTTTTTGGGGCATGCCCCCACAAATGGCCCTTTTAAGGGCTGGTAAGGTAAAAGAGCTTTGAAATTTATGTAATTTAGAATAGGGTAGGGATTTTTTTTATTTTGGGGGGGTTTGTTATTTTATTAGGGGGCTTAGATTAGGTGTAAGTAGCTTAAAATTGTTGTAATATTTTTAACATGTTTGTAACTTAATTTTTTATTTTTTGTAACTTAGCTTTTTTTATTTTTTGTACTTTAGTTAGTTTATGTAATTGTATTTCATTGTAGTTCTTTGTAGGTAGTTTATTTAGTTAATTTAATGATAGTGTAGTATTAGGTTTAATTGTAACTTAAGTTAGGATTTATTTTACAGGTAATTTTATATTTCTTTTAGCTAGGTAGTTATTAAATAGTTAATAACTATTTAATAACTATTCTAACTAGCTAAAATAAATACAAAGTTACCTGTAAAATAAATATAAATCCTAAGATAGCTAGAATATAATTATTAATTATATTGTAGCTATCTTAGGGTTTATTTTACAGGTAAGTATTTAGTTTAAATAGGAATAATTTATTAAAGTATAGTGTAGTGTTAGGTGTAATTGTAACTTAGGTTAGGATTTATTTCACAGGTACATTTCTCTTTATTTTAGCTAGGTAAGCTATTAAATAGTTAATAACTATTTAATAGTTATTGTACATGGTTAAAATAAATTGAAAGGTACCTGTAAAATAAAAATAAATCCTAAGATAGCTAGAATATAATTATTATTTATATTGTAGCTATATTAGGGTTTATTTTAAAGGTAAGTATTTAGTTTTAAATAGGATTCATTTAGTTAATAAGAGTTAATTTATTTAGATTTATTTAATTAATATTTAAGTTAGGGGGCGTTAGGGTTAGGGTTAGGTTTAGGGGTTAATAATTTTATTACAGTGGCGGCGGCGTAGTGGGGGGCAGGATAGGGGTTAATAAATTTATTATAGGTTGCGACGGTGTAGGGGGGGCAGATTAGGGGTTAATAAATGTATTATAGGTGGCGACGGTGTAGGGGGGCAGGATAGGGGTTAATACATTTAATATAGGTTGCGGCGGGTTCAGGGAGCGGCGGTTTAGGGGTTAATACATTTATTATAGTTGCGGTGGGCTCCGGGAGCGGCGGTTTAGGGGTTAATATGTATAGAGTAGCTTGCGGTGGGCTCCGGGAGCGGCGGTTTAGGGGGTAATAACTTTATTTAGTTGCGGCGGTGTAGGGGGGGTCAGATTAGTGGTGTTTAGACTCGGGGTACATGTTAGGGTGTTAGGTGTAGACAGCTCCCATAGAAATCAATGGGATGTCTGTCAGCAGCGAACTTGTACTTTCGCTATGGTCAGACTCCCATTGATTCCTATGGGATCCGCCGCCTCCAGGCTGGCGCTTTGAAAACCAGGTACGCTGGGCCGTAAAAGTGCCGAGCGTACCTGCTAGTTTTTTGATAGCTAGCAAAAGTAGTGAGAATGTGCCGCACTTGTGTGCGGAACATCTGGAGTGACGTAAGAATCGATCTGTGTCGGACTGAGTCCGGCGGATCGAAGCTTACGTCACAAAATTCTACTTTTGCCGGTCTCGAGCCTTTGATAACTAAGGCGTATCAGCCTCGCCACAAATACGCTGCGGAATACGCAGCGTATTTGAGGTTGACGGCTTGATAACTGGGCCCCTGTGCCTTTTTGATTGGCTGATAGCTGTAGCATGAAAGAAGGAAGGAAAATGATTTGATTCTTTTGCATTGTCTTTTTGTCATACATGTGTTGATTATGCAATTCTACTGTATTTAAAGTGATGGTAAATCTGAGTATTTAAAAAACGCTAGGATTTACCATCACTAAAAATAAACTGTAGTTTAATTCATGACTTACTAAAAAAAAAGGTACTATACTCACCCTTTCTGTGTTGCAGTAGATCGCTAAAGTCAGTGGCTCTGGACGCCCACGGCACAGCGCTCTTCTTCTATGAGGTGACTGTCATTTCCACCTCTAAACTAATAGCCATGCGTGTCATCTGAATTCCTGGCATGGCTATTGGTTTAGAGGTGGAAATGTCACCTCATTGGTAAAGAGTGCTGTGGCGTGGGCGGCCGTAGCTGCTGACTTTAGCGATCTACTGCAGCACAGAAAGGGTGAGTTTAGCACCTTTTTTTTAGTAAGTCATAAATTAAACTACAGTTTCTTTTAAGTAATGGTAAATCCTAGCGTTTTTTAAATACTCAGATTTACCATCACTTTAAATACAGTAGAATTGCATAATCAACACATGTATGACAAAAAGACAATGCAAAAGAATCAAATCATTTTCCTTCCTTCTTTCATGCTACAGCTATCAGCCAATCAAAAAGGCATATTGTATATAGTGCACAGTTTTGCACATGCTCACTGGTGCCTCTGAATGTGTAACTATAAAAACACTGTGCACATTTAGATAACAGAAGTTATTTGGATTGTTGTGTAAAACTGCTGCTCTATCTGAATCATGAAGTAAAATTTTTACTTTAGTGTTCATTTAACCCATCACATTAACCCTTCTGTAGATATGACTTGGTTTATGTAAAAATGGTAATTTCCTAACACATTATACACCAGGTTTAGAGTGATAACAAAGAAAGAATTGTCTTTCTCAGCAAAAATGAGATCCATACACCCTTGAGACCCCAATACAAAAGATAATAGATTCTTCATATCACATGACCCTCTCAATATCATACAGGTCATGGAAATTGGTGACTAGACTAATAGGCTTTATGTTCAGAGGAATAAAGTGGTTTAGACAAGGAAACTTCATCACACTCTCTACAAAAATAAATTAACACACATCTGAGACCTCACATTGTCAGGAATAGGTTCTCTTTTCTTTAAATGAGACAAAACATGACCCTTCCTTTGGTTATCCTATGCTTGATCTGTTAAAGTGTATAACGTATATTAGTCTGTGATTGGCTGATAGTTGTCACATGATACAGGGGGCGTCTAATAGGGAAAAAATAAAATTGTCAGAAAAATCTACTGCTTATTTGAAACGCTACTTTGCAGTCTTTTATTTATGCACTTATTGATTATTTTGTTAAGGTAATTTTAATAACCACTTATAAAACATTTCTATAGTATGAATACAAATACAGGCAGCCTAAATAGTGAAGTGAAACTGTACATTTACATCAGAAGGGGGAGGTGTTATTGTAATACTAGAAAAGGCAAAACTATAACAACCTATGATATTAGTCAGTATTTACTAGAAATGTGCATACACTTTTGTTTTACCTAAACAAATATCCAAATGAATGCACCAAAGAAAATGAAACAATACTAATGCAAATCATCAGTATTCATTCATTTAGTTTAAAAAAAAAAAATTAAGGGGTTAATACCTTAATGCCCTCTGAGATCGCGCTAACCTGATCCTCTTCTTGTCAGAGCCCGGCTGTGCTAACAGGAGGCTTAGTGTGCTCAGCTCCCAAGACCTGCGCTAAAGTTAGTACAGGTCCCTAGAGCGCGTTAAGGTTAATATTCTAGCTACAAATAGTTTATTTTAAACTAGACGAATAACGAGTAGTGCAGGTATGAATATTCGGGGAAACAAAGTTGCTTGAATATTTGGTACAAAAATTTCAGACTAACTAAAATTTCTTGACTGCAAAAGTCTAGTATTTATAGACATGTTTAAAAATGCTTCTCCAACCAACAATAACCCATGTGGGGTAGAGTTGTGTATGTACACATTATTCCCTCCTGTTGGAAGCCTCTATGCCAGTCATTATCATTTTCTAGAGCAGAGGTACCTAGTGCATGAAGTCTCCCCTCCCCTTAACTCGGGTACTCAGGAGTGGCGGTAAAGGGACATTGAATTATTTATATTAGTTTTTTTCATTTGTTGCATTGAAAAGAGGATTTTTTTTATATTTATTTCATTTTTTTTTTTCTGAAAATGGATGTTCCTTCACTGAAAAATATATATATTTTTTCTTATCCTTGTGGGATGTTCCACTGTCAACCAACAGAGATGTAGGAGTCTTCTTGACAACCATGATGCACCTAAAATTTCTAAATCAAAGACCACCAGTACCAGTTGTGCACATCATGTTAACACTTTTCACATTAAAAAAAAAAAAAGCGCTTTACCAGGAACAAACAACAGCTTACCCTTCTGTGGGCCTCATCTGTGAGGTGCAGCCATATTCTTTTAAACACATTGAGCAGGGAATCCACATCTGGTTTCCCCATCACACTTAGGGAGACTTCCTCAAAGTCATAATACAAATACATTCAGAAAGAGAGGTGTTCTAACAGGAACGAACAACAGCTCAGTAGACTGTTCTATAGCAAGTTACCAGCTAGGAGCAGCCTCTTTTAGCCCAATTGTGCTCTTCACAGAGGATAACTTTCTTGAACTATATCAGTCTGATCCTGTCTAACAAGGAGACCGGCCCTGATTTACCAGGCAATCCTCTGATCAAATTATATGTCAACTCCAGATGATAGTTTCAGCAATCTGTGGGCCTTACCTTTCAGGTGCGGCCATATCCCTCACACATTAGGTAGAAAGTTCACGTCTGGTTTCCACCATCACACTTAAGGAGACTTCCCCAGGGTCATAATACAAATACAGATAGAAAAAGAAGCAATCTACATATATATGTACAGCAAATTATTGAGTGTTTCCGAACAACCATTGCTAACTGGTGCATAATATCTAAAACAAGCCATGAAATCTCCATAGACAAATATAGTGCATTGGGTCATATTGAAGAGCTCAGTGACTTTAAATGTTAAACTGCAATAAGATGCCACCTTTGCCACAAGTCAGTTTGGGAAATTTCTCCCCTACTAGATCTGCCCTGGTTAACTGTAAGGGCTATCATTGTCATGTGGAATTATATAGGAGTAACAACAGTCCAGTCACAAAGTGGTAGAGCACACAAAATCACAGAGTGGTTCCACCAAGTACCAATTTGCATATTGAGTAAAAATTGTATCACCCACTACAGAGTTCCACACTGCCATCATCCCAAAAACGTTACATCTGGTGCTTTTTGAAGTGAGTTTCCATGGCCGAGCCACTGTACACAAGCCTCTGCTGGATTCTGGAGCAGTGGAAACATGTTCACTATCTGGCATTCTGTTGGAAGAATCTGGGTGTGGCAGATGCCAAGAGAACGCTAGATAATGGAATGCATAGTGCCACCTGTAAAGATGGGTGGCGGAGAGATAATGGTCTGGAGCTGTTTTTCAGGGTTTGTGCTAGTCCTCTTAATTCCAGTGAAGGGTCACCTTAATGCTACATGATTTTGAGACATTTTAGACATTTGTTAGCTTTCAACTTTGAGTTTGGTATGAAGGAACTAGAGTTGTTTGAACAGAGCCCTGACCTCAACTCCAGTGCAAACCTTTGGGATGACTTGGAACACTAACCTCACAAATGCTCTTTTGGCTGAATAGGCACAAATTCCCACAGACACACTCCAAAATCTTGTGGAAAGACGTCAAAAAAGAGTTGCAGCTGTTATAGCTGCAAAGGAAGGACAAACTCAATATCAGGAACCATGGTTTTGAAGTGGGATGTCCAACAAGGTCATATAGGTGTGATTGTCAGGTTTCCACATCCTTTAGGTATATAGTGTGTGTGTGTATGCGTGTGTATATGTGTGTGTGAATATATGTGTGAATATATGTGCACACACACCCACACTAAAAATGTAATACGTTTAATTAATTTAAGTATCTAAACCACAGACAGCTTGCAAGCAGTTTCACGTGTAGGAATGAAAGCAGATACATAAGTAATTCAATGCTGTATTCTCCTGGCTTGCTGTATTACATAACAGTCATAGAACTGACTGAACAGGAAACAATAACTTATAACTTATAAATAAACACAAGACACAGAGTGTGGGAAAAGACCCGTGGGTCATGTTTATTATAAAACATGAGAACCGGCTGAAAGCAACCAAGCAAACCTATACCAGGTGGCGGCAATCTAGCTAGGAGAGTAAGCAACCCCCTGCTAGGAAGATGGGCCGTGCCCGTGAATGCCGACACAAGCAGAGCTAAGCTGCACGCATATGGGTTTAGGGAGTTCTCGGCAACGTCAAGTGGGGGAAGTACCTCCAGGCGTGCATCTGTGGACACTACCCTCCCCCCGGGCAGCCGTCACTCTACTTCTGATGGCGGGCCAACCACCACAAGAGATAGCCAAACAGGCATAGCTCTTGCCGCCACCCTCATAGATGTAGCAAGATAGTCTGCCTCAAATTACACAGGAAAAGGTCAATGCCCCTCTCAGTGAGGTGCACACCGTCCCTCCTGTAGAGGCTCCTCTCAGCCATTGTGATGTTCCCATGTGGCACAACAAAGCCTCCTATCTGGGACAAGAAAATTCTCACTTCTATTTAGCTTTTTACGAACCTGAAAGACTTCCTGTGGGACTGCATGTGGTGCCACTCTATCCTAGGGATGATGTAGGACCACCCTATCCTCGTATTGGGGACCCAAGTATTAAAAGTGCGCAGGTCTAATTGAATCACTGCACTGAGCTGTTTGCATGGCAGGATGCCCATATCATTCCCCCCCCCGACGTGAATGATCAGAACATGAGGTTTCTACCACTGATGCATAGCTCCTGCAGTAACTCAGGAAGACCTGAGCAAGTCAACCCCCTGCGGCTCAACCATTTAACAGTAACCATGGAGGAGGGGAATCCCAACTGGCGTCCATCTGGCCTCGCAATTGCTCTCAGTTCCGCCCAATGAATGTAGGAGTAACCCGTAATCCACACTCTCAATGGACCTCTCTCGGTCCTGCAAAGAAACAACAGTTAACAAGGTAACAATGCTAGGCAGAAACAAAACAATTACTCAGTCAATGGCCTAACGTACAATATGTACCTTTGAGACCTCCACCGCCCCAATGATCTAATATGGTCAGCCAACCCAACCCACGGCGGTGGTAGCTGCTCCAACCCTAAATGACTGAGGAGCGATGACACTAGACTCAAGGCCTACTCTAGCCACTGTCCAGTTCAGGACTTTCTGGAACTAAAATCTAGTCAATGGGGTACCATCCGCGTGAACTAGAAATTGCACAGGACCCTCAGGACGCATGTCCATGTAGGTCCCAATTAGTTTAACTGGACAACAAGCGGAGCCCATGTGGGCTGGTAATGAGAGCCAAGTACCTCTGCCTACTTGGTCGGTTTTTAATCTAGGCAGGAACATGAGTACGGCTGACTCATCATCCCGTACATGAGAGGCCAAGAGGCCTCCAGGCTTTTTCCTCGAAGGGGGGACAAATTCATCCACCCTGAGCGCCCATGAAAAGCCAGCCAAAAGGCGGCCATGAACAGGGTAGCCTCGTAAGCAGAGGAACACACGTCAGGCAAGGCTTAACAAAGGCTCACCAAGCGATCAATAGTAACGGTTTCCCTAAAGTCCTAAAATCCTTGGCATTATACGACCCCAACCCCTCAGTACCTGTTTTACCAAGAAGGTCCTAGAAGAGTCAGCGAGACCTTATAGTTTACAGAAGAAGGAAACGGCAGTCAGTCGAGAACTGACCGCCCCTTTAGACACACCATTACCTCGTAGCTCAGCGATCCAGTCAAGGAGACCCTATTGGTCGCCAGCACAGGTTAGCCATCCCTTAGCATCACAGAAG
The DNA here is from genome assembly GCF_027579735.1 of Bombina bombina. Classification (NCBI taxonomy): domain Eukaryota; kingdom Metazoa; phylum Chordata; class Amphibia; order Anura; family Bombinatoridae; genus Bombina; species Bombina bombina. Next base: position 29,646,842 of record NC_069506.1, on the reverse strand, counting down.
GCGATCCATTCAGACCAGTGTCTTACGTAGGTGTTCCAGGTAGCTGGAGCCAACAAAGATCGGATCATTGTTATTAAGGTTCCCCATCCAGCGCTACCTTCCATAAGAAATCAGGACAAGGACAAACGCCAGCATCTGCCCCGGGAACTAAATTATAGAAGGCTTCCCACTGAAAGTGGAAGAGCACATCTGCAATCCTATTCTGCACTCCAGGGACAATGTTCCGTGCACGACATGTAAGGTTCAGACTTCATGGACCTGACCGCCCCCAGCATGCGGACAATTTTGTCCTCAGGTAAGCAGCATTGCATCGCCTTGGAGTTAATTTCGATGCCCAGAAAAGTAAGGCAGGTACAATAAACTTGCATCTTATCCTCTGCCAGGGGACCGCCCAACCTGCTCATCATGAGTCTGGTAATCTTCATTAAGAAGGCGCATTCGGACGTACCAGAGCGGCGTACCAACAGGAAGTCATCCAGGTAGTGTGCAGGTCGCCAAGGGCAGCCACCACAGCAATAGTCCAGTGCAGGAAACGACTGAAAGCCTCAAAATAGGCACAAGAAATGAAGCAAACCATAGGCAGGCATCTGCCCACAAATTACTCTCGCTCAAACCAATGCCCTATGAGGTGAAAGGATGAGGGGTAGATGGGGAGGAGCTTCACCAGTAGTGCCCCTTTTCCCGCCCTTCTGACTAGGGAGAGAGCATCGTCAAAGGACTGGTAGTGTACTGAACTAAGTTCGGCGGAGATAGCATCGTTAACAGACCACCCTTTTGCACAGGAAAGGTGTTGAAGTAGCCTGAACTTTCTGGGTTCTTTCTTAAGAACAACCCCTAAAGGAGAGATAACCAACCTGGAATAGGTATCTCCTCAAAGGGGCCGGCCAATGCAACCTTTTTGCCCAATTTCTCCCTTACCACACTTGGGATTTGATATGCTGATTTTAGGTTTCTGCGAACCGAGTAAATTGGCAGCCTCCCTATCTGGGTAAAGTATAAGCAATTTTTTAATTGTGGCTACCCTCAACCAGAATGACCTCCGCCATAATACCGGCAGGCGTGTCGGAAAGCGCACACTGCTCCTTTAACACAGAGCTTGTCCTGAAAGTGTCAGCAGACTCCTGCGGGACGCTGTCAGGACCGCTGCAAAGCTCTTCCCCCAGAGGGTCCAAAAGGAGACTACCCAGGCTCAACTGGTTTATCAAGCCCCAATTGCGCCCATAGGCACATGTCCACGTTCCCAAAGGTCAAGCGAGGATTACCAACTTTCTTTCTGTGAGAGGCAATAACGTAATCCCTATATCTCTATATCATTCTTGAATAGTTTCTATAGCATCTTGATATATCAAAATATCTAATGCCTGGTCAGGGAATTAAGTGATATAGCAAGAAGCGTACACACGAAAGCATTTCCGCTATTCGCCGAACTTATCTGGCCTTTTAAACTTTTTGGGGCCTGTACCATCCTCTGCCATTTCTTTTGGCAGTAGGCCTCAGTAGAGAGCACAAACATTTGAACATATTTACCTTCCTGAATCCTTCTAACCATTTTTGTCTTAAGATGCTCATGTAGGCTGAATGAGGTGTCCCCATACATAGCCGTCTTGCGTCTCGGTGTCGCCTCAGGGCTTGCAACCTCCGCTGGCGCGGGAGGTGTTGGCAACGGAACATGGGGTTCCATGTGAGATGAACCAGGGGGGAGGGGCAGACGCATGACCTTTCTTTCCTCTACCAACCATTTCATCATTCTATACATTCTCTTCCTACTCTTGGCCTCCAACCCCATGGACCTATCACTCTCTGACCCATAATCCTCTGAAGATGAGCTAAGCCCCATGAGCCCAGAAATCAAACATGTCTTACTGGTTCCCAATGGACGCAGCACAGGCTGGGGACCAGTGGAAGTCGCGGGCTGCTCCTCACAGCTCTGCTCCTCCTCTGTGTGATAACCCGGACCAGAGTGTTCGGTAGAACCAGCTCCCTGCGATTTCATGATTCCCTGGAATGAGAATTGGGAGAGAGGAGTACCACGGGGAGACGACAAGGACCCCACTGCCCCAGCTGAAACAGTCTCTAAGCCCCCCTGACTGCTGAACATGCATTCTGTGCCACACACCTCTTGCATACCATCAGATACACAACCCTCTTGTGCATCAAGCACTGCGTTTGCAAACTGTGCTTGCCTCGAAGGGCCCTGTTCTGCATCTGCCTCCATTTGCTTGACCTAAGCTAGCTGAGGACCGGAACCTTTTTTTTGGCCGAAGCCCTAGTTGTAACCCTTATGTTAGCCCCACTGGGAGATACCCCAGGGGCATGCCCGCATGCACCATGCAATGCCCTTCTCGTGCATCACAGCATGGACACAGTGTGACTCCTACTAGGCCTCAAAGTTCTGCTAACGTTAGGGCCAAGAGTCCAATCCTCACTAACTGCCTGCCATTAAGGCTGCCTATCTAGGCCATCCACCTGATTAACTGACGTACCCTCAGTCAGGCCTGTGGCCTGCTCATAATTGCCATCCTGCTCACGTATTGCAAGGCCTCCGCCCTGTGAAGCACTACCCTTACACTTGTTCTCTGCACCCTGGGCTTGGGAACCCCCTCTGCTGCATGCAAGCGCTGAGCCCCTATACCTTGCTGCATCCCCCTGAGAGCCATGCCCCCCGGGGTACTCCTCTCTTACCTGCGGACCCTGGAGGAGAAGACGATGTTACCCTCTTGATGGCCGGCTCCTGAATGGCGGTTTCAGAAGTGACGTCACCAGAAGCGACCAAACCAGAAGTGACATCATAAGAAATGGACGCCGCTGACCGCATGGCCATAGATTCGCCCGCCGCCACCCGAAGACCCGGTGATAGATGAGGGGAACCGACGCCGGAAGCTGTGATCAAAGAGGGAGGACCACCACCCACCAGGACCGATGTGAGGGACTACAAGAGGGCCACCGCGGACGTAACAGCTTCGCCAGACAGAGTGAATGATGGCGGAGGTAAGTATGAAGTGCTCACACTCGCCCCAGCCAACAAAACACCCTTGAGATGCGCACCCTGAAGTGAAGGGGATATACTTGTAGTAGGGGGAACGCGTCCCCAGGCCCAACCGCCGACTGACCGGGTGAGGGGAGGGAAGCTGGGCATATCTCAGGAGAACCCACTATAGCCACCCCCCACTACTGGGGGAAGGGGACCCGCCACAACATTGACCTTAGGGTAAAGGGAAGGGCCACCAATTGGGGTACGACTCACCGGAGAAGGCAGCACCAGGTCCTCCTCCGAGTCAAAGTCGACGATCAGTAAATCCACAAACTCCTCACTCCTCACAGGTGCTTTTGAAGATCTCTTGGAACGATCCATGCTGCAACAGACTGATATACAGGACTGTAAAGATCCTACAAGCTGTGAAGACGAGCTGGAAAGAGGGTCTGGGGTCTGTAACCTGACTTCTTATAGGTAAGCCAAATCCCCAACCACACTAATGCAACATTGTTGCCACTTCACAGCTAGCTCACTCCTAAGGGCCTTAATTCTTATGTTTGTTCTGGGCTATTCTGCCTTACACTGTCTTTGGTTTGTAATCTTTCCCTCCCTTCAAGGGTAGACTGAATTTAATTTAACCTGTCATAATGTAACTCTTCTTTATTACCTTAGAACTTTACTATATATATTTTAGCTTGGAATGTTACCTTATGCAACATTCCAAGCTAATTTGAAAGTGTATAATTTTTAATTTTAACAGAAAAAAACGCTACATTAGGAAAATAATTTTCTTACTTTATAATTGCCTGCCTGTACTTATGTGACATTTATTTGTTTTTAATAAAGAAGGCAGTACAATGCAGCCCTCTCTGGCAGCAAAGGAACTCTTCACTGTTTATAATTGTGTATGGAAATAACAACTTCATGCTCATATATTGTGTTTTTCTACATAAAACTAGCAATGAATAAAACTGAAAATAAGTAAACCTTATGGATAAACCTATTGGAACTATGTATAGTTAAATATTTAGAGCATTTGTTCAGTTTTTATTGGAATGTAATATTACTCTTCTGTTTAAAATTTTGTGGTAATAACAGTAAGAATGTTAGCTATTTAAGAGGAATTTGAATGTCTGATTTTCTACTTTAATTTTTTTTTTTTTAACAATGGGGGTCTAAGAATGTAAAGTAATCATTATTTATTTCTATTAATTAAAAAATTCCCTAAAGGGAAATTAAACTCATTTTAAATACAAGACTTTACCGCAATATATTAACATGCAACCAAATGTGAAAACTTCCTAGATACATTAACACTGTTCTTGCTTCAATTGTTTATCAGAGAATAAACACCCACTACACCTATCCCATTTCCTTACATTAAACTCCCTCCTTGACCCACTGCAATCTGGATTTCGCCCCCTTCACTCAACAGAGGCAGCAATTGTTAAGGTTACCCACGACCTACTTGCAGCAAAATCAAAAGGCCACTTCTCTCTACTTATCCTCCTTGATCTGTCTGCAGCCTTTGATACTGTTGACCATCCTCTTTTGCTCCATACCCTCCAATCCTTCGGCATCTGTGGCACAGCTCTTTCTTGGTTCTCTTCCTATCTGTCTAACCGTACCTTTAGTATAGCCTTCTCTGGGGTATCCTCTGCCCCGTTACCTCTTTTTGTTGGGGTTCCCGCAAGGCTCTGTCCTCGGTCCCCTTCTCTTCTCAATCTACACGTCCTTACTAGGTTCCTTAATAAAGTCCCACTATCTCCTTCCTTGCTAACCTGTGTCACTAACTGTCTCTCTCATATTTCATCTTGGATGTCCTCTCACTACTTCAAGCTAAATCTCTCCAAAACTGAGCTCCTTATTTCCCCCCTTCTTCCAAAATCTCCAATCCCCATGTCTCTATAACTGTTGACAACTCCATCATTACCCCAACCTCACATACCCGATGTCTTGGGGCCACACTTGACTCAGATCTTTCTTTCACTCCTCACATTTAGTCCTTGGCTAAAGCCTGCCGCTTCCACCTTAAAAAGACATTTCCTTACACAAGACACAACAAAGATTTTAATTCACTCTCTCATCCTTTCCCGCCTCGACTACTGCAACTTTATCCTGTCTGGTCTCCCTAGCTGCACCCTAGCTCCTTTACAGTCCATAATGAATGCCTCTGCCAGGCTCATCCTCCTTGCATGTCGCTCTTCATCTGCCACACCTCTCTGCCAATCCTTCACTGGCTTCCTCTTGCCTCTAGGATCAAACACAAAATTCTCACTCTGACATACAAAGCCCTCAATTGCACTGCTCCCCCCTACATCTCAGACCTTGTCTCTAGATACTCTCCCTCCCGTCCCCTTCGCTCCGCTCATGATCTCCTCCTCTCCTCCTCTCTTGTTACCTCCTCACATTCCCGTCTACAAGATTTCTCAAGACTGGCTCCCATCTTATGGAACTCTTTGCCTGGGTCCACAAGAATCTCCTCTAGTTTTAAAAGCTTCAAGTGCTCTCTGAAGACTCTTCTATTCAGGGACGCTTACAACCTACACTAACCTTCCTATCTCCACTGCTATCCCCTAAAACCCCATAGCATGTAAGCCTATGAGCCCAGCTGTTTGTAGTTCACCTTCATAAGAGCCGACTACAACAGTGCAACTCTCGGCAGGACACTCTCTCCCCATTTGATCCCTGTAATAGTTTTTATATACCACCCATGTTCATAGCGCTGCGGAACCTGTTGGCGCTCTACAAATACCTGATAATAATAATAATAATAATAATAATAATAATAATAATAATAATAATAACTACAACTTTTTAAAAGGAGCCAATCCAGACTTGTTACTGGAGCAGAAAAGAATTTCCATTGTAATTTTGTTTTGTTGTCTGCTGAGGCCAATTAGAGGCAGATATGTAGCAGGGTTAGGTTTATAAAGTCTGCAGTGCCCACTACCAATTTAAAAAAAAAAGGCAATTTACAGAGTACACAACAGGAAAAAGGAGCAACATAAATTATGAACTTTAATGTGCCACTTGTAATTTAGCCATTTATCGTATAATCTCAAGGTGGTTTTTTTTTTTATCTACTCGAGTTAGGAATTTACAGCGCTCATTGGCAGCCATGGGGTTAATCAGCTTGGTATTTCATGGCAATGTAGCAACAATAAATAATAAAAAAAAAAAAGAACACAAAAAAGAAAGCTTCACATATTTTTCTCCATACAGGATGAGTGGATTGTGGTTGAATTGCTATATGTTTTGAAATGATGCAGGATAGGTCTGTCTTTGTTCAGATCCTACCCAGAATGGGGGGATTGATTGATTCAGCATAGGCTTCTCAAGCCTTCCCTCAATGTCACAGCAAGACACAGACGCCTCAAGGGTTCTGAGGTCAGCAGAGAGCAGCACAATGTGTATGAGAGCTGTAGGGAGAAGAAAACTCCTTTTGAATCCTATAGACCCCACTCAAATCCTCTTTGTCATTTAAATTTAGGATGAGTTGATTGTATGGCTGTAGTGTGGTTGTAGGATGTTACATGGTTTGTAGGGTAAATATATGATCTGTAGGATGTTACATGGTTTGTAGGGTAAATATATGATATATAGGATGTTACATGGTTTGTAGGGTAAATATATGATCTGTAGGATGTTACATGGTTTGTAGGGTAAATATATGATATATAGGATGTTACATGGTCTGTAGGGTAAATATATGATCTGTAGGATGTTACATGGTTTGTAGGGTAAATATATGATCTGTAGGATGTTACATGGTTTGTAGGGTAAATATATGATCTGTAGGATGTTACATGGTTTGTAGGGTAAATATATGATATATAGGATGTTACATGGTTTGTAGGGTAAATATATGATCTGTAGGATGTTACATGGTTTGTAGGGTAAATATATGATCTGTAGGATGTTACATGGTTTGTAGGGTAAATATATGATCTGTAGGATGTTACATGGTTTGTAGGGTAAATATATGATATATAGGATGTTACATGGTTTGTAGGGTAAATATATGATCTGTAGGATGTTACATGGTTTGTAGGGTAAATATATGATCTGTAGGATGTTACATGGTTTGCAGGATAATATATGATATATAGGATGGTTATAAGGTATGTAGGGTAAATATATGATCTATAGGATGGTAATAAGGCTTGTAGGGTAAATATATGATCTGTAGGATGTTACATGGTTTGTAGGGTAAATATATGATCTGTAGGATGGTTATAAGGTTTGTAGGGTAAATATATGATCTGTAGGATGTTACATGGTTTGCAGGATAATTATATGATCTGTAGGATGGTTCTAAGGTTCATATGGTAAATATGTGATCTGTAGGATGGTTATAAGGTTTGTAGGGTAAATATATGATCTGTAGGATGGTTATAAGGTTTGTAGGGTAAATATATGATCTGTAGGATGTTACATGGTTTGCAGGATAATTATATGATCTGTAGGGTGGTTATAAGGTTCATAGGGTAAATATATGATCTGTAGGATGGTTATAAGGTTTGTAGGGTAAATATATGATCTGTAGAGTGGTTATAAGGTTTGTAGGGTAAATATATGATCTGTAGGATGGTTATATGGCTTGTGGGATGAGTATGTGATCTATAGGATTGTTATATGTTTTTGGATGATTATGTGATCTACAGCAGTGTTTCTCAACCGCGGTCCTCAAGTACCCTCAACAGGCCAGGTTTTAATTATAGCTGAACAAGTGCAAAGGTGAAATAATCAGCTGATCAGTAACCATGGTTACTAACCTGCTCTCATCCATCAGCTGATTATTTCACCTGTGCACTGATTTAGCTATAGTGAAAACCTGGCCTGTTGGGGGTACTTGAGGACCGCGGTTGAGAAACAATGGGTTATTATATGGTTTGCAGAATAAATATGTGATCTGTAGGAGGGTTATTTGGTTTGTAGGATAATTAACTGATTATGTGATGTGTACAATATGATTTCTAGGATAATTATGTGATCCATTATAGGATGGTTATAAGGTTTGTATGGTAATTATATGATCTGTAGGATGGCTATATGGTTTGTAAGATAATTATGTGATCTGTAGGATGGATACAAGGATTTTAAGATAATATGCAATCATGTAATGCTATATTATATCTGTTATATCTTCTATTATTGACTGAGACAGCAGACAAAAATAAACAGACAGGTCTCTTCCAAGTGTCTCTTTCCTAATTGTTTTATACATATTTTGCTCTAAAATAAATTTCCACCCAACACATATTTGCTAAAATATACCTTCTAGGATACCGCATTCATTGAAAATTGAGTATACAGTGCTATAGTTTAGGTTGGATAAGCTTGATCTGTGTTGTCGGTTGTAGGGTCTCAAACTGGTTGCAAGGCTGGTTATTTATTTGGGATCTGAAGACCTATTAACAGACACATATGGCTGGAATTACATGGCGAATGGCCTTGGGCCCAAGATAAATTGGCTCAAAAATCTCAACCATGTCAACTCTTATATACCATATAAACAATTAGCATTAGGAAGGTATATTACTTACATTTAAACAGATTTTGATATTTTTCAGGCATACACATTTAATTTAAATTCTGCTTGGGTAAAGTTTCCCCTTCCTGACTTTCCAACCCCCTTATTCAATTCTGCTTGGGTAACGTTTGGGTAAAGGTTCCCCTTCCTGACTTTCCAACCCCTTTATTCAAACTGATTTAACCACTAATATGCCAATGTAACCTAGCCAGTCTGCAAACCTGTATCTGATTAAGAAGGACATATAAACCCTGGGTTCAATGTTTGATTGACTTCATGAGCAGCCCAGCTTACAGAATACAAAATGTAAGATACCACTTGATAAGACAGTATGTTACTTCTCTAAAAGACTGAGCCTATAGGTAGATGCCTATATTACCAAGGAAACATCCAGCTCTGGTCTGAGTTAGTCTGGGTCCTATCACACAGAACACACAGAAGACCTGATGATCAAAGTCATGCAGAATCTTTAAGATTGTTTTCAGAACTTATATGTTATTGTATGTGTCCTTCCTTCACACCCAGAGCAGTGTATAGCAAAATAAACATCTCTCAAGCTAAAATTTGCCTTTGTAAAATTATTTGAGGGATATGGCAGCACTGATGAGACTTTTTAGATAATCTCACCAGAGAGGAGATCTTTACATCACTTGTGGGGGGTAAAATAGTTTGTTTCTGGAATAGAAATGGTTCCATTGAATCCCTGAAGATCATTATAAATTCATTGCTGAGGTTGTCTATAAAACCAAAAGGTAAACGCTCTCCACTGAGTCAAGGTTTTTTTTTTTTTATTGAATGTCAGTCAATACTGGTGGACAACAAAATAACATTACGCATCTTATTTGGAGGCACAGCTCCATCACATCTTAGACATCAATACCATGACATTTTTTACACTTCTAACAAATAAGTTTATGATTGCTATCATGTATCGGTTCCGTTTTTACCAATTCATTTATGCCTTTAACCTGAGTACCTCTATGAGGATGTCATTTTTAACTGAGTCGAGGGCTTATTGTATAATGAATTATCTGCATAACTACAGTATATAGAGTAAGTAATCCTGAGACACAACAGGTACAATGGACGACCAGAACTAAACCACTGGGAACTGGGGCTGGTGAGGAACACTGCAATATTCAGTTGAATGGGACATGACACACGGATTTTTCTTTTATGATTCAGATAGAGCAGACCATTTTAAACAACTTTCCATTTTATTTCTATTGTAAAATGTGCTTTATTTATTAATATCAACATATAAAAAACTGAGGATCTGTGACTAGCAGGCCGATTATCTAAGCTTTGCCAGACCAGATGTGGTTTTTCACGCTGACCATCGCAGTGGCTGCCCTGGTGGAATTATCGTAAAAAAGGGGCAGTCCCTGCAAGTGACAAGATATAAGGAGCTTATTGGTAAGGGAAACTTTGCTCTATAGAGTGGAGTTAGCAGGGGCGCACTTTAAAAATGAAATCCTGCAGCTAATATAATTCACATTACGCTGCTTTCTTCGTATAACATCTTACATCACCTCTATTTCGTATGCATGTGTTTTTTTTATTAGGGTAATAAGTATAGCATTTTGAGTATTTTGGTAAAAGCTCACCACCTTTTAGTTTGAGATCTGCAGTGCGAAAATGTTTATAGAATTATGCTGGGATTTGATAGACAGTTTCATATACGCCCATGAAACACCCATGTTCATCCAATTTTACGAAAAAACAACAATTACGCTTTGTTTTTTGCACATCCAGTGTAATTAAATTATGATTTGTGCTGATTTAATACAATTTAATTCTGTGTAATTTACATGCTCAGTTTATGTTTTTTATCAAATACAATTTTTGGTAAACAATTTTATTACGATTTTCCTGCGTATTTTTGTGTGAATGGTTAAATTATTTGTTTTATAGGATTTTTCAATTATGAATTTAATTGTGCACTTTTGTAACATCTGTATCTCCTCCCCATACGAAAATGCGGTATACACCCCTTAGCGAGACACCCTGTTTCAGGGTAAGAAATGGCTTTAAAGAATTCCACCAAAGAAATAGAAGGACAGTTGAGCATTTTTATTGAATCTCACCAGACCAGAGAGCTTTAGATTATCTGGCCCTATATAAGAAATGTTATTTTTCAGTCTTGTTAAGTGAGTGCTCATTAAGTGATTTGTGGTTGCTTATTGAGGATGTTTTGTTTGTGTTGAAGGGGAGATTATAGCTCTTTAAATTCCTGGTAACATGTTTACCAACAAATAATGTGAGTGACGTTAGACAGACAGGCCACAGGACATGCAGAAGAGCTGTACGGCCTCTGTTTAATTTGCCATGAAACATTCTCACTAGACTAAATTCAGTTAATTGGATTACAAGCTCCTCTTTTGTGTAGTTATTGGAAGACTATAGAGCAGCATGTCTACAGCGGTTCTGCATTAATGGTTATGATAGTGTTGGGGTTATCTGTATCCCACTCATCTACATCTCCTGGTGCCATGCTACAGAGTATGTCTGCATCTTGCGCTAATGGGTGCGCCTGTCATGTTGTTGAAGGAAATGTTCCACTTCTGTCCATGGTATCTTCTGATTTATAGATGGTACGATATGTACAAGTGCATCCTCACTAATGAAAGCAAGAGGCCAACAAGTGGTCTAGTATTTATTATAATTAGTATTATTGTGCTTTTGTTTTACTAAAAATCTCAAATCTAATCTGACATATATAGCTAACTTGAAATGAGTTTCAAGCTTCATGCCTCTGTTCTTTGGGCATAGGGTTAATATAAAGGGGACTGCAGGGGCCATGTATCTGTTCTGAGGCCTCACTAGGACATAGGATTGGCTGCAGGGGCCATGCATCTGTTCTGAGATTTCACTAGGGCATAGGTATGGAATACAGAGGGCTGCAGGGGCCATGCATCTATTCTGAGATTTCACTAGGGCTAGGGCATATGGATGGACTACAGGGGCCTGCAGGGGTTTATTGTTACGGTTCCTTTGGACACATAGCTGGTGAATACATTAATATTCTGCTCTCTGTTTATACATATTCAGTATTTATTTACTACTAAGTATTATATGTTGGTGCTTCAAAAATAATACTCAGTTGTATTCCTTCAGTGGTGTTCTTGCTTTCATTCATACATAGAGTCACTCTCCCCTAGATGTTTATGCCCCTAAAAACTCTGACATCTACTGTCTCTCCTATGAATATTTGTTCACTTTTGCTATGTGTATATTTATCCCCTTGTCTCTAGGTATATTATGTACGTATTGCAGTGTCCTTGTATCTATGTCCTTTGTGAGTCAAATTGTGACACTCTCACCATACTCTCTGTGCTTTTGTCTTATTGGTCTTAGTTTCTCAGTCTAACATTTCATGTGATTATATTATCTATCTATCTATCATCTATCTATCCTTGGTACCCCAAGTCTCCTATCTACAGCTTTCAGTCTCTCATACAACCTTTCCAAGTGCAGTCCGCACATCCCTCTTTCGTGCTCTGAACGATATTAGCTTTAGATTATGGTCTTTTCCTCTTCCTTTCATGTGGTTGACGCTTTGAAGTTTGCAGAAAACATTTTTGTTTTATCCTTTTTATCTTCTCATATTGTTTATCTTTTTAACTCCTTTATTTCTCCTTGTGACAATTATTGTGCTTTGCGTGTGTGTCTTGGCATAGGGCGAGTCACCTCTACCTGCTTACAGGTGTTAAAGGACATTCTGCTTCAGAAATCTCTTACAAATAACTATGTTTATTTAAGGAGCTTATACATACATGTGGAATTGTGTGGAAAATCATAGCAAGTATTATATTTAAGGGACAATGCTTTCAAACACAGACAAATTGTGTATTTTAACACACAGCAAATGTGTGTTGGTTTGCAAAGTATCCATGGTTCATGTCCTTCACATGTACACAGTATTGTGTGTGGTAACATAGATGTTCTTGAGTGATTTACACATGATTTTGCAGTGGTCAAAGCCACTTTAGATGACACCTGGGACTTCAGACCTCAACAGAAATGTTCATGGTTGGGAGTCAAAAATAAAATTCACTAAGACAGTTAAAACATGTGCAGCAGGAGAGTTATTACATTATTTTAAAAATGGTGGCTCATTGGCATCAAAAAAGTGAGTAGGCACTTAGACATCAGTATCATAGTGTTCCTCACCACTGCCCCTCTTACGCCACTTCTGAGGGGCTTCATCTAGACCACGAACATTTCATTTTTACTTAATGCTTTTTTATAAAGTTTCCTATTAGTGTGTGCAGAACACAGAGGTATATCATAGTATTTAACGCATAATGTATATGGTCATGCATTTACTTTAGCATTGCTTGGTTCCAAACTTTTTAGATTTTTTTTTCTACACACACCTCTATATAAAGGACTCCTAAAAAATGGTATGGTTGGCTCTTCAGAATTCATGTTGGCTTCTAACTTTCATATGAATTTGTCAACTCATGATATAGACAATGGTAGCTGGCCAGGTCCGAAGATTAACTATAAATCCCTGTGGATGTGATTACACATTAAGGTAACAACGTAACAGGTGGCAGAGACATTAACAAAGAAATCCCAGTTGGCATGAATACAAAGCAGCTGCCAATGTGTGTGGTTAATCTCTACCAATTATTTTGGCCATGCTGTGAGTGGCAATCTGCACATTATTATTGCCAGGCCACAAGTGAGTTACCAATATACAACAAGAAACACCCATTGGTGAACTTATTTACATAAAACAAGGCTCCATTTTTTTTGGTTTTGAAAAAACTTTATCGTTTTTTTTCCAGAGGACGCTTTTTTTAAGTTAAATTATCTAATAATACATTTGTAACCGATTAACTACCAAAGAGTCTTGCAAAGCACTGCATAGCAATACTTTGCAATCTTCTTTTTGGCAGCCAAGTGGTTAAAGTAATTTTAGGCTTAAATATAAAGATTTCCTTTGTTTCGAGTGCTACAGGTTTCCGTGGTAACTCCACAGACTGCACTAGACATCCATTTCAATGTTCTGGACACTAAATATATAATTTGCTTCCCCTCCCCCAGCGCCTTTTCTCTTATTGTGCTAATTATAAACTCACAGAAGCTTTAGTAGTTTTCTATAACTAAAAAAGTATTTCAGTGCAGCAGCTTGCAAGCAAATAAATCGCACATAATATGAAAAGTGAGCTATGAGTTTTCAAATTAGTTTTTTTTTAACTCTTGCACCAGTAGTCAAATTTTCTAATACATTTCTATTATTTTCCTAAGTTATATGGTCTTGCATTTTTATGCAACATTTTAAAGGAAATCTAAAGATATTTTTTTCTATCATGATTCAGATAGTGCATGCAATTTTAAACAACTTTCCAGTTTACGTATATTACCAAATTATACACAGTCTTTTTATATCTGCACACTTTCTGAGGCACCAGCATGTGCACAATTTATTTCACAGTGTATTCCAATATGAATCTGTGATTGGCTGATGGTTGTCACATGATATAGGGGTCAGCAAATAGAAGACATTTTAAATGTATTGTCCCTGTATTCCTGGACAATTAGCTGGATATGTCGGTGCCAGGTGTGAGGCACTCTCTAAAAATGGCAACGACAAAAAGGAAAAACAATTTAAAAATAGAAAACAGATAATGCATTTCAGCCTGTACATGGTCCTTTATCAAATCTGGGTTTAGCATAAATTCACAACAAAAAAAATAAATGACATTTAAATAAAATAAGAGACCAATAGGAACTAAGCAGATTTTTAAGGTTTGATATTTCAGTTGTAATTTTTTTAGTGTTGCAATGTTTTGATTGGGATGGTTTGTAATAAAACCTTTAAATAGGATACTTTGCATCAGAAGTTTAAAGGTAACATAGAAATCAAAATTACATTTTCATGATTCAGATACAGTGTACAAAAAAATAATACAATGTACTTCTATTATCAAATTTGCCTATTTCTCTTGGTATCCATTGTTGAAACTCACATGTTAGAGCATTTGCAGGTGTGTGCATGTGTCTTAGATATATCACACACACAGACACAGACACACACACACATACATACACACACACACACACATACACACATACACACACACACACACATACACACATACACACACACACATATATAGATATATATACACACACACATACACAGACGCACACACACACATACATATATATATATATATACACACACACACACATATACACACACAGACGCACACACACACATACACACACATACATACACACACACACATACATACACACACATACACACACATACATATATAGATATATATACACACACACATACACAGACGCACACACACACATACATATATATATATATACACACACACACACACACATATACACACACAGACGCACACACACATATATATATATATGCACACACACACACAGACACACATACACACACACAGACACACACACACATATATATATATATATATATATATATATATATATATATATATATAGCAGATGTATCATAGTTAGCATTGTATAACATTGTTGCAATCACTGCTGACATATAATGCTAAAGACATCTGTACACACTTGAGCATATCTCAGTATGCTCTCATCTAACAACCAGAACCAACCCTTGCTCATGTGTAATTATCCACTTCAAAACACATCAGTATTTAGTTTCACAAGTCAAACATGCTCATTTTGTAAATTTTTTGGACCCTTACACCTGCCAAAATATTGTATTTTACATTGGCTGAATTGTATTTGCAGGTGTAACAAGGCAGAATAAGGTACTGTAAGTAAAATATCTCATCTTCTTTTTAAAGGGGAGTAATAGTCATTGTTATGTGTATAGTAAATATATTAGCAAGTAAGTGCTATATTGCAAATGATCTGCAGACATTATTAGTGCTTTATAACCATTTAAAAATGATAATTGGGTGTAAATAAATTTGCATAGAAACAAAGTAGAGACAGCACCACTTTTAACTATTGCAATTCAGGCACAGACAGCGTGACACTTTAGCCAAGAAATAATTCATAAAATGGACCTTTATTTATCCTTCTAGGTCCATCTTAAAAATAGCAACGTTTCAGGCCCAAACTCTAAACATTTTGCAGCATTTTACAGTCCACGGAAATGATGTCCTCCCAATTCTTTATCAACAACAGTCTAATCCCAACTGTAGTCAACACACTACAGATTTCACATGACAGTGTGGTAATACCCACCTGATGGACCCCCATATGAGAGTAATTTCACTTTTTTTTTTTTACAAAAAAACAACACTATTAGGCAGCATATGCACTCCCTATGTGCAACCCCTGTCAAATGTCATCTGGGTCTCCTGGTCTCACTTGGTCCCATTAAAAAGAGCCAGCCTTGCCATGGCCGTACCCTTTAAAAAACCTCTTGAGTATGTTTATCAAATGTTCTCTTCTGTGGCTAATGATATACAAATAAAAAGAGTTCTTACACTAATCAGTCACTGTGTAGCATGTTGTAGGGTCTTTGTTATGGAAACGTAGGAAAAATAAATATTAAAAGCAAATTTCAAATGTATTTTAGTATTCATTATATACTCATGATGCATTATATGCTCTTTCCAATACTGGGCACAGGCTTAGATGTCCGGGCCAAAATATCCACTGATAAACAAACACATACAAATATATAAATACTGTTAACACCAGAAACTCTGCTGACTACAATGTAGATTTATAAATGTCAGCTTCAGCAAGTGTAGAAAGAGTGTCATGTCAGTAAAGACACAAACTGTGCGCCTCACATTCCCTGGACCTTACATGGAGAAGTGTCACAGACCCCAGTGCCACAGATCAGAGACTGACAGGGACCCAGTTAACTTCCCATAATGTCTCTGCATTGTGTTGTGTTTGTGGCTACACGCCAGGGACAGCACTGGTCACACAAGATGCCCTTTGTCATAGTTTTGCAGTTTGTGTGATCTTTGAACCTTGTATATGACCACCAACAGACCCAGCTCTACTGGTTTAGCTACCACAGGCTTGTAAACCCCAAGCTCAGCTCTGCTGAAGAGCACTATCTAATGTCACCAAGGGCTGTCTGTAACAACACTAAGGGCAGTCTGAAATGACAATAAGGACACTCTGTATTCTCACCAGGAGCTGTCTGTAATGACAATAAGGACACTCTGTATTCTCACCAGGAGCTGTCTGTAATGACAATAAGGACACCTTGTAATGTCACCAAAGGTTGCCTGTAATGGCATCAGCAGCTTGTGATCACATAATATTATTAAATTAAAGGGACACTAAAGTCAAAATTAAACTTTCACGATTCAGACAGAGCATGCAGTTTAAAAAAAAGCAAAACTTTCCAATTTACTTCCATTATCAAAATGTGCACAGTCTTTTTATACACACATTTTCTAAAGTGCTAGCTCCTACTGAGCATGTGCAAGAGTTTACAATGTATATCTTTATTATTATTATTGGTTATTTGTAGAGCGCCAACAGATTCCACAGCGCTATAAACATAGGCGGAATACAAGGAAACATTTATAGGGGTCAGACGGGTAGAGGGACCTGCCAAGAGTCGCACTGTTGTAGTCAGCTCTAAAGAAGGTGATCTACAAATAGCATGGCTCTTAGGCTTACATGCTAAGGGGGTTCAAGGGAATAGCAATGGAGGAGAGGAAATTGTATAAAGAAAGGTTAGTGTAGGTTGTATGCATCCCTAAAAAGTCTTTAGGGAGCGCTTGAAGTTTTCAAAACTAGGGGAGAGTCTTGTGGAGCAAGGCAAAGAGTTCCACAAGATGGGAGCCAGTCTGGAGAAGTCCTGTAAGCGGGAATGTGAGGAGGAAACTAGAGCGGACGAGAATAGGAGATCATGAGCAAAGCAAAGAGGACCGGAGGGAGAGTATCTGAAGACAAGCTCTGAGATATAGGGGGGAGCAGGGCAGTTGAGGGCTTTGTATGTCAGAGTGAGAATTTTGTGTTTAATCCTGGAGGCAAGAGGAAGCCAGTGAAGGAATTGGCAGAGAGGTGCAGCAGATGAAAGGCGACGTGTAAGGAAGATGAGCCTGGCAGAGGCATTCATTATGGATTGTAAAGGAGCTAGGCGGCAGCTGGGGAGACCAGAGAGGACAGAGTTGCAGTAATCGAGGCTGGAAAGGATGAGCGAGTGGATTAAAATCTTAGTTGTGCCTTGTGTTAGGAAATGTCTAATTTTAGAGATGTTTTTAAGGTGGAAGTGGCAGGATTTTGCCAAGGACTGAATGTGAGGAGTGAAAGAAAGATATGAGTCAAGTGTGACCCCAAGACATCGGGCATGCGGGGTAGGGGTAATGATGGAGTTGACGACAGTTAAAGAGAGATTGGGGGTGGAGATTTTGGAAGAAGGAGGGAAAATAAGGAGCTCAGTTTTGGAGAGATTTAGCTTGAGGTAGTGAGAGGACATCCAGGAAGAGATGTGAGAAAGACAGTTAGTGATACGGGTTATCAAGGACGGAGATAGGTCTGGTGCAGAGAAGTAGATTTGGGTGTCGTTGGCATACAAATGATATTGGAACCCGTGGGACTTTATTAGGGAACCTAATGATGACGTGTAGATTGAGAAGAAAGTGATGACGGGGCAGAGGAGACCCCAGAGAAGGCTACACTAAAGGTACGGTTTGACAGGTAGGAAGAGAACAACGAGAGGGCTGTGTCACAAATGCCAAAGGATTGGAGGGTTTGGAGCAAAAGAGGGTGGTCAACAGTATCAAAGGCTGCGGACAGATCAAGGAGGATAAGCAGAGAGAAGTGGTCTTTTGATTTTGCTGTAAGTAGGTAGTTGGTAACCTTAACGATTGCTGTCTCTGTGGAGTGATGAGGACGAAATCCAGATTGCAGTGGGTCGAGGAGGTAGTTTAATGTAGGGAAATGGGATAGGTGTGCATATACTAGTTTTTCGAGAAGCTTTGAGGCAAGAGGGAGTATGGAAATAGTGCAGTATTTAGATGGGGAGGTTGGATCAAGAGAAGGTTTTTTGAGGATAGGTGTGACCAGTGCATGTTTCAGAGATGAGGGAAATTTACCGGTGCTGAGGAAGAGGTTGAAAATGTGTGTGAGTATAGGGGTAATGGTAGAAGAGAGGGAGGGGAGCAGCTGTGAGGGGATAGGGTCAAGAGGACAGGTAGTGAGGTGAGAGCTCTGTATCAGTGCCAAAATGTCCTCATTAGTAACAGGGGAGAAAGAGCTAAATTTATGGCTATGTGGGTTGTGGTTGATTGGGAGCCTTTGAGGGGGTGAGAGAATGGAAGTATGTTGAGAGTATGTTGAGAGCTGATTTAGTTTCTGATGGAGTCAATGTTGTTATTGAAGTGGCTGGCAAAGTCTTGAGCTGACAGAGAAGTTGCATTAGGGTGTGGGGGTTGGCGGAGAAGAGTATTAAAAGTGGAGAACAGACGTTTTGGGTTTGAAGAAAGATTAGAGATAAGAGTAGAGAAGTAATGTTGCTTATAGATATTAAGGGCAGAATAGGTACTGTGTCAGAGGAGTATGCCAGAGCTGAGGATTAGTGTGTGATTTCCGAGCAATGGTAAGAGGGGCCAGATTGTCAAGGACCAATGTAAGGGTGGAATTATAGTGGCAGATAGATTGGTCAGGGCAGGAGAAGGAGGAGATGAATGAGAGGATAGGTTTTAAGGAATTAGCAAGCTGTTGTTGATCTAATGACATGATGCTTCTGTGAAGTTAGGTGTGAGGAGTAGAAGGAGGGAGAGTTGTAGGGAGAGATGAGATGTTGCAAGTGAGGAGATGGTGGTCAGAAAAAGGAAAAGGAAAGTTTGTGAAGTTTGAAATAGTGCATCGATAGCTAAAGATCAGGTCAAGGGAGTGACCATCTTTATGAGTGGGAGAGTCAGTCCATTGTGACAAACCGAAAGAAGAAGTGAGTTGCAGAAGTTGTTTTGCAGAGGAGGCAGTGGGATTGTCACGAGGGATGTTGAAATCACCAAGAATGAGGGCAGGGTGTCTGAGGAAAGGAAATAAGGCAGCCAGGCAGCCACATGATCTAGAAATTGAGTTGAGGAGCCAGGGAGTCGGTATATGACTGCAACATGTATAGAGAGGGTAGAGAATAAGCGAATCATGTGGGTTTTCAAATGAGGAAAGTGTGAAGGAAGAGATGGGATGTATTTGTTGGAAGGTGCAACAAGAGGAAAGTAAAATACCTACACCACCTCCTTGTCTATTACCAGACCTAGGAGTGTGGCTGAAGTGGAGACCCCCATGTGACAGAGCAGCAGTGGATGCTGTGTCTAGGGGAGAGAGCCAGGTTTCTGTTAGGGCCAGAAGGTTGAGGAAGGGGGAGATAAAGAGGTCATGTATAGAAGTGAGCTTGTTGCAAACAGAGCGAGAGTTCCAGAGTGCACAAGTGAAAGGGGTAGTGGCTTTAGATGCAAGAGGAATGTGAGTAAGGTTATCAGAGTTTTGTTTTCTGAGTCTATGGAATGGTACACATGGATGTGCACGGCTAGGAAGTTGTTGGGAACCAGGATTAGGGGAGATGTCACCAGCAGCTAGTATAAGTAAGAGGGAGAATGACATGTGATGAGATACAGATTTGCAGTAGTGAGACTGTTTTTGAGACGAGGTGCAGGGGGGAGAGAGAGTGTATAGGAATAGATAAAGTTCATGAGTGATGGGCTAATAAACAGTGCAGGTGGTGATGAGGAAGGGGTAATTGAATAAAGTAGTTTGTTATAGAGACAAAAGGTAGCAAAAAGGAATATAAATATATTGAGCATTTTTACAAAAGTGGGAACCAATTAAACACATAAGACACAGTATTACAGCAGCACTTGCATAAGGAAACAATGAGATACATAAAACACATCATTACAAGAGTACTTGCCTTATGTCTTGCCCCTTGTCCAACCCTTGTTCAATTCTTGTATAATTGTTATCTTAGCGCCTCACTTGTAAAATGTTCACTTTAGAAATGTGAACATATGCTATTGCAATCCCCTGAACCCTCCACTGCAATCCCCTGAACCCTCTTAGCATGTAAGCCTAAAAGTCCAGCTGTTTGTAGATCACCTTCTTAAGAGCTGACTACAACAGTGCAACTCTTGGCAGGGCCCTCTACCCTATAATTGTTTTGCTGTACTCCCCCTTTGTTTATAGTGCTGCGGAATCTGGCGCTCTACAAATAACCGATAATAATAATTGTAACAATGCATACTGCCCAGGCAATGCGCCCCTAGTGCAATGCACAGCCCAAGCTTCATATGTATTTGTGATTGGCTTCTAGCTGTCACATGATACAGGCGGAGGGGAAAATGGAAGTAACTTTGAAAAAATCTTCTCATTTCGCATTTCTTCTCATTGTATGCTCTAGATACAACAAAAGTGCCATATGGGGAGATTGCTGATTGGACAACAATTCAAACCCTTAGCTTACAGAAAAATTTACTTTTGAAGTGGGCAACTGAGCATGGAGCATTTGAATTTCATATCTATGTTAAAAAGTATATTTATAAATTTAGTATATTTATAGTGCATCTTCATTACAACTGATGAATTAAATTCCATCTAAAATATCCCTAACATTGCAGATCTGATTTTAAAAGGGGAGAGTTTAATATCACTTTAAGATTCTAAGTGAAACTTGAGTTGAAACTTATGACTTGGTTTAGTTATATATAAAAGTTGCAATCCATCTTACAGACTTTTAAATAAAGAAGCTTAAAAGGACATGAAACCCAAAATATTTTTTTCAGGATTCAGATAGAGAATAACATTTTAAACAACGTTCCGATTTACTTCTATTATGTAATTCGCTTAATTCTTTAGATAATAAAAGTAAATGTGGATTTCATATCCCTTTAAATAATGACCCGCGTCTTAGTATTTTAAAGCATATTTTTTATTATTCAATGGTGGATTTGAAGGGGGAAATTTATCAAAGGTCTGGCGGACCTGATCCGACAGTGCGGATCAGGCCCGCCAGACTTTGCTGAATGCGGAGAGCAATACGCTCTCCATATTCAGCATTGCAACAGCAGCTCTTGTGAGCTGCTGGTGCAACGCCGCCCCCTGCAGATTTGCGGCCAATCAGCAGGGAGGTGTCAACCCGATCAGAGCAGGCGGACAGGGTTATGGAGCGGCAGTCTTTAGACCGCTGCTTCATAACTGCTGTTTTGGGTGAGCCTGTAGGCTCGCCAAAAACACGGGCCCTCAAGCTCCATTCAGAGCTGGATAAATGGGCCCGAAGTGTTTTCCTTATGATAGTGATTTCAGTTTATGTTTTTAAGATGTTTTTTAAAAAATGTCTAAATAGGCGCACTTGTGTACAAATTTGTTGTCTTTGGTGATTATTTACAGATTTTAGAGTTTATCTGGTTTTAGCTCACTGGTGCAATAGAGAGTAATTTGCTTTTAACTAGCGCACTACTGAGGTCATTTATATCAAATACATCATTCTGGATTTTCACCAGCCTTTCCGGGGCAGTGGTAAAAGCTTTCAGAGTTAAATAATGAGGATAAAGTTATGCAGGAGTCTTATAACAAGTAAGTATGTAGAGTTGCTGCCATGACAGTTCCTTTTCCTCAAACCTCAGGCCTTGTGTAGACCACAGTGCATGTCAGATCTTGTCACCCGACTGATTTACGGCCCTGTGGCTACCAGCAGTGCCCTTGAATGTGAGAAGCGAGAGGCACCAGTGAACACTAACAAAACACAAAGGCAAGAAACAAAATTTGTCATTGGCTAAGAAAATAATGAAACATTCCTGCATATTTGTTTGATTGTGTGAAGCCTGGTCACAATCTCTGTTTGTGGAATCCTGCAGGCGTCAGTCTATCCCAGAGCAAACAGTAACTTCTATCCATGCCGTGTTTAGGCACCTTATCTCAGTGACTAAGTGTATTTTACCTAAATATGACAGCAATAATTTATCATCTATTTGTTAAAGTTAACATAGGAGGATGCTGGTCCCCTGAGTACCTCCCCATTGTGAGTGGGAGCTGAGTACACTGCAGGGCTGATCTCTTACAGAGCGTCCTGGTCTTTACTAAATGACTGATAATGGCATTATGGGATATTGCTAAGGCCCCTGAAAAATGAACTGCAAGAAACCTTCACAAACCATAAGCAGTTATTCCTTATTTGGGCTGTCTCTTTATAATGACTATATCCCTTTTAAAAGGACGAGAAAGTCAAAATGAAAGATCCCTCATTTAGACAGACGGCTAGATTACAAGAGGCGCGCTAAGTGCAGCACAAGTCGCAATATCAATATTGTGACCGTGCTAACTTTAGTGTTGTATACTAAGTTTAAATAAAACCTGAAGCACAAACTACATTTTCACTTGACAGATTAGCGCGACTGAAGACCTTGTGTAAAAGGTTAGGGCTAAAAAACATTGCACTAAACACCACATAAATACATTAAAATAAACTGTTACACTTAAATATACACTATCTAATAAACATTATTAATAAAAAAAGTTATAAGGGTTCAAATGAATATGGTATATGACAAGGTGTTTGAATGGAAAGGGCTTTAATATATAGATACTTACATATACTGTACATGTCTTTATATACAGTATATATATGTATGTATGTGTGTGTGAGTATACATGTGTAGTTATGTGTTTTTACGTGTATATATATATATGCATACATATATATATACACATATAAACACATATATACATATGTATATATATATTCTTTGGAGTCCTTTCCACTTAAATACTTTAAAACAAGAAAAAATATTTTAATTGAATATTAATGTGAATTATGTTTTTTACCGTAAATATTTTTTATTCCAATGTTCTTTACATAGGAGAAAATGTTCTTTGCATCTCTAAATATTTATTTCTATATATATCAGTATAGCTATCTATACCTATATATTTATAAAGATATATAGGTATAGATATATATATTTTACAAAAAAACATCAGAAATATATAAAAAGAAGTATTTATAAATAAACATTTTTTTTTTCCTATGTGAAAAACATAGGAATGTAAAATATGTATTATTCAAAACGGGTTAGTGCTGTGGATTGAATACAGTGTTGGGTTAGTGCACGAGCGATAGGTGTTAATTATTTTTTAAGTTGCACTCTCCATTGAAGTCTAAGAGAAGAAGTTAACGCGGTCACGATATCTGAAGTCCTTTTTACTTTCAACTTGTAATAAGCACTATCCCACGTGTGTTACAAGATTAAATTCAGTGGTATTAGCTCTAAATACCGCTCCACTTGTAATCTAGCCCAGAGTGTACAATTTTTTATTAACTTTACAAGTTATTTCTATTATCAAAAGTACCTTTCTCCCTTAATTTCCTTTGTTGAAACGTTCCTTTCTAGGGCCTAGATTTAGAGTTGGGCGGTAGCCGTCAAAACCAGCGTTAGAGGCTCCTAACGCTGGTTTTTACCGCCCTCTGGTATTTGGAGCCAGTCATTAAAGGGCCTAACGCTCACTTTACAGCCAGTCATTAAAGGGTCTAACGCTCACTTTACAGCCGCGACTTTTCCATACCGCAGATCCCCTTACGTCAATTGCGTATCCTATCTTTTCAATGGGATCTTTCTAACGCTGGTATTTAGAGTCGTGGCTGAAGTGAGCGTTAGAAATCTAACGACAAAACTCCAGCCGCAGAAAAAAGTCAGTAGTTAAGAGCTTTCTGGGCTAACGCCGGTTCATAAAGCTCTTAACTACTGTGCTCTAAAGTACACTAACACCCATAAACTACCTATGTACCCCTAAACCGAGGTCCCCCCACATCGCTGCCACTATATTTACATTTTTTAACCCCTAATCTTCCGCTCTGTACACTGCCGCCAACTACGTTATCCCTATGTACCCCTAATCTGCTGCCCCTAACACCGCCGACCCCTATATTATATTTATTAACCCCTAATCTGCCCCCACAACGTCGCCTCCACCTGCCTACACTTATTAACCCCTAATCTGCCGAGCGGACCGCACCGCTACTATAATAAAGTTATTAACCCCTAATCCGCCTCACTCCCGCCTCAATAACCCTATAATAAATAGTATTAACCCCTAATCTGCCCTCCCTAACATCGCCGACACCTAACTTCAATTATTAACCCCTAATCTGCCGACTGAATCTCGCCGCTACTGTAATAAATGGATTAACCCCTAAAGCTAAGTCTAACCCTAACCCTAACACCCCCCTAAGTTAAATATAATTTAAATCTAACAAAATAAATTAACTCTTATTAAATAAATTATTCCTATTTAAAGCTAAATACTTACCTGTAAAATAAACCCTAATATAGCTACAATATAAATTATAATTATATTATAGCTATTTTAGATTTATATTTATTTTACAGGTAACTTTGTATTTATTTTAACCAGGTACAATAGCTATTAAATAGTTAAGAACTATTTAATAGCTAAAATAGTTAAAATAATTACAAAATTACCTGTAAAATAAATCCTAACCTAAGTTACAATTAAACCTAACACTACACTATCAATAAATTAATTAAATAAAATACCTACAATTATCTACAATTAAACCTAACACTACACTATCAATAAATTAATTAAATACAATATCTACAAATAAATACAATTAAATAAACTAACTAAAGTACAAAAAATAAAAAAGAACTAAGTTACAAAAAATAAAAAAATATTTACAAACATTAGAAAAATATTACAACAATTTTAAACTAATTACACCTACTCTAAGCCCCCTAATAAAATAACAAAGCCCCCCAAAATAAAAAAATGCCCTACTCTATTCTAAATTAAAAAAGTTCAAAGCTCTTTTACCTTACCAGCCTTTAAAAGGACTTTTTGTGGGGCATGCCCCAAAGAATTCAGCTCTTTTGCCTGTAAAAAAAACATACAATACCCCCCCAACATTACAACCCACCACCCACATACCCCTAATCTAATCCAAACCCCCCTTAAATAAACCTAACACTAAGCCCCTGAAGATCTTCCTACCTTATCTTCACTTCGCCGGGTATCACTGATCGGTCCTGGCTCCGAAATCTTCATCCAACCCAAGCGGGGGCTGGCGATCCATAATCCTGCGGCTGAAGAGGTCCAGAAGAGGCTCCAAAGTCTTCATCCTATCCGGGAAGAAGAGGCGATCCAGACCGGCAACCATCTTGATCCAAGCGGCATCTTCTATCTTCATCCGATGAGGAACGGCTCCATCGTGAAGACCTCCAACGCGGATCAATCTTCTTCCTCCGACGTCCAACTGAAGAATAACGGTTCCTTTAAGGGACGTCATCCAAGATGGCGTCCCTCGAATTCCAATGGGCTGATAGGATTCTATCAGCCAATCGGAATTAAGGTAGGAAAATTCTGATTGGCTGATGGAATCAGCCAATCAGAATCAAGTTCAATCCGATTGGCTGTTCCAATCAGCCAATCAGATTGAGCTCGCATTCTATTGGCTGTTCCGATCGGTGATACCCGGCGAAGTGAAGATAAGGTAGGAAGATCTTCAGGGGCTTAGTGTTAGGTTTATTTAAGGGGGGTTTGGGATAGATTAGGGGTATGTGGGTGGTGGGTTGTAATGTTGGGGGGGTATTGTATTTTTTTTTTTACAGGCAAAAGAGCTGAATTCTTTGGGGCATGCCCCACAAAAGGTCCTTTTAAGGGCTGGTAAGGTAAAAGAGCTTTGAACTTTTTTAATTTAGAATAGGGTAGGGCATTTTTTTTATTTTGGGGGGCTTTGTTATTTTATTAGGGGGCTTAGAGTAGGTGTAATTAGTTTAAAATTGTTGTAATATTTTTCTAATGTTTGTAAATATTTTTTTATTTTTTGTAACTTAGTTCTTTTTTATTTTTTGTACTTTAGTTAGTTTATTTAATTGTATTTATTTGTAGATATTGTATTTAATTAATTTATTGATAGTGTAGTGTTAGGTTTAATTGTAGATAATTGTAGGTATTTTATTTAATTAATTTATTGATAGTGTAGTGTTAGGTTTAATTGTAACTTAGGTTAGGATTTATTTTACAGGTAATTTTGTAATTATTTTAACTATTTTAGCTATTAAATAGTTCTTAACTATTTAATAGCTATTGTACCTGGTTAAAATAAATACAAAGTTATCTGTAAAATAAATATAAATCCTAAAATAGCTATAATATAATTATAATTTATATTGTAGCTATATTAGGGTTTATTTTACAGGTAAGTATTTAGCTTTAAATAGGAATAATTTATTTAATAAGAGTTAATTTATTTTGTTAGATTTAAATTATATTTAACTTAGGGGGTTGTTAGGGTTAGGGTTAGACTTAGCTTTAGGGGTTAATCCATTTATTACAGTAGCGGCGAGATTCGGTCGGCAGATTAGGGGTTAATAATTGAAGTTAGGTGTCGGCGATGTTAGGGAGGGCAGATTAGGGGTTAATACTATTTATTATAGGGTTATTGAGGCGGGAGTGAGGCGGATTAGGGGTTAATAACTTTATTATAGTAGCGGTGCGGTCCGCTCGGCAGATTAGGGGTTAATAAGTGTAGGCAGGTGGAGGCGACGTTGAGGGGGGCAGATTAGGGGTTAATAAATATAATATAGGGGTCGGCGGTGTTAGGGGCAGCAGATTAGGGGTACATAGGGATAATGTAGGTAGCGGCGGTTTACGGAGCGGCAGATTAGGGGTTAAAAAAATATGCAGGTGTCAGCGATAGCGGGGGCGGCAGATTAGGGGTTAATAAGTGTAAGGTTAGGGGTGTTTAGACTCGGGGTTCATGTTAGGGTGTTAGGTGCAGACGTAGGAAGTGTTTCCCCATAGAAAACAATGGGGCTGCGTTAGGAGCTGAACGCTGCTTTTTTGCAGGTGTTAGGTTTTTTTTCAGCTCAAATCGCCCCATTGTTTTCTATGGGGGAATCGTGCACGAGCACGTTTTTGAAGCTGGCCGCGTCCGTAAGCACCGCTGGAATCTAGAGTTGCAGTGGCGGTAAATTATGCTCTACGCTCCCTTTTTGGAGCCTAACGCACTGAAAACCCAGCCATTCTGTGAACTCTAAATACCAGCGGTATTTAAAAGGTGCGGGGGAAAAAAAGCACGCGTAGCTAGCGCACCCCTTTGGCCGCCAAACTCTAAATCTAGCCGTAGGAGAGCATACTGAGGTAGGCACAGGTGTGTGCACGTGTCTCTTTTAAATACAACAGATGTTGGTATATCACATTTATATAAAAATAATGAATTACAGCTAATATTGTGTGACTTTGTTTCAAACATTGTTGCAAACACTGATGCCATATAGTACTCAGGATGCATGCACGCTCTTGACCCTATCTAGGTATGCTGTCATAGAATGGAGCTATAAATAAAGGATACCTAAAAGGAAAGGCAAATTGGGTAACAGTGGTGAAATGTAAAGTTTATTAAAATGACATGAAAGTCACAATTTAACTCATGATTTAGCATGGAATTTTAAAATATCAATTTACTTATATTATCAATATTACTTAATTATCTGAAAAGCATACCTGGGTAGGCTCCTGAGAAACAATGCACTATTGAGAGCTAGCTGCTGATTGTTGTATACTCACAAAGGACTCTTATGTGATCAGCTAGCTCTTGGTGGTGCACTGCTGCTCTGGAGCTGACTTTAACTATGTGTTTAACCTGTTTGCAGGCGTTAAACACATAAGGGTCATTTACAATCTTCTGATCCAGTTTCTTGGTGTTTTTTTGGCTCCAAATCCAAATAGAAATCACGAATGCAAGATCTGTAAATGGCATTTAGCAATAACGTTCTTAATATCGCTGGTTTTATTTCATACTCACGTTTTTAGAATTGTAAATGACAGTCTTCTGGCCTTTGTGAATAGAGCGTCTCCTGGCAATTGCGTCATTGTGATCCTTAAGTATTTGCCATTCAGTTTTGTTTGTTTAAAAGCACAATTTTCTTGCACTTACAGAAATGTGACAAAGAGAAACCTCGTTCTGTACTTTGTTTGACCTGGAAAGATTATGGTCACTTTGTTTTTCCAGCATCGATAAAAAAAAAAAACCCCAGAAGGATTAGAATCAACCCCATAGTTAGAAAATTGTAATATTGTACAATTACTTGCATTTAACATACTAAAGCATTTTCTTTTATTATGTATGTATATGACTATAT
The DNA here is from genome assembly GCF_027579735.1 of Bombina bombina. NCBI lineage: Eukaryota > Metazoa > Chordata > Amphibia > Anura > Bombinatoridae > Bombina > Bombina bombina. Next base: position 29,618,209 of record NC_069506.1, on the reverse strand, counting down.
ACATATATATATTTATGTGTTAATAAGTGTATATAAACATATTAACACATACATACATATGTATACAGTATAAGCATTTACATATATATTTATGTGTTAGTAAGTGTATATAAACATATTAACACATACATACATATGTATACAGTATAAGCATTTACATATATATTTATGTGTTAGTAAGTGTATATAAACATATTAACACATACATACATATGTATACAGTATAAGCATTTACATATATATTTATGTGTTAGTAAGTGTATATAAACATATTAACACATACATACATATGTATACAGTATAAGCATTTACATATATATTTATGTGTTAGTAAGTGTATATAAACATATTAACACATACATACATATGTATACAGTATAAGCATTTACATATATATTTACAGAGAACACACAGTTCCCATAGACCACAGTTCCCATGTAACACTCCACAGCCACCAATCTTTAACTCCTTAAAACTGCCTACTGCAGTATTTTTTATGGAAATAAAGCTAAAAAAAAAAAGACCCTGTATTTTGGGGGCATTTGAGGCTCTTTTAGAAAATGAACCAGAGATCTGATCTCTGGTTAATTTACTGAGCGCTAATTGCTACCGCAAGCTTGTGGTAGCAATAACCAGCAGTGGCTGGTTATTTATTGCGCACCGCAAACAGACAAATTTTCCCATTTGCAGGCATGCGATGGATTAGCGCTACACGTGTAATCTAGCCCTTTATCTCTCAAAAGAAGTAAAGGGACATAAAACCCAGACATTTTCTTTCATGATTCAGATAGACTAGGGATGGCTAACCTTGACAGCCCCTGATGTTTCAGAACTACATTTCCCATGATGCTCAACTAGACTGCAGAGTGCCTAAGCATCATAGGAAATGTAGTTCCATAAAATCTGTTGGAGCCAAGGTTAGCAATCACTGAGAGCAGGGTTTTTCAATCCATGGGTCGGGACCCATTACTGGTTCGCAACACCATTTCTACTGGATCGTGACTTGTGTGTGTGTTGCAGGAGAGTGTGTGTTTTATATGAGTGTGTGTTGTATGAATGTGTGGTGTGTCGTGTGTATGTTGTATGAGTGTGTGTGTGTTGCATGAATGTGTGGTGTGTGTGTGTGTTGTATGAATGTGTGGTGTGTGTGTGTTGCTATATACAAAAAGTTCAAGCAGCACCTCAACTTGTACAAAATTCTCAATTTTTATTGTACCAAGACACAAAAATCCATGACGTTTCGGGCTCAAATGCCCTTAATCATATGTGTGTGTGTTTTATATGAGTGTGTGTGTGTTGTATGAATGTATGGTGTGTCGTGTGTGTGTTGTATGAGTGTGTGTGTGTGTCTTGTATGAGAGTGTGTGTGTTGTATGAATGTGTGGTGTGTGTGTTGTATGAGAGTGTGTGTGGTCGGTGTGTGTGTGGGTGGGTTGTATGAATGTGTAGTGTGTTGTGTGTGTGTTGTATGAGAGTGTGTGTGTGCTGTATGAATGTGTGGTGTGTGTGTTGTATGAGAGTGTGTGTGTGTGTTGTATGAGAGTGTGTGTGTTGTATGAGAGTGTTTGTGTTGTATGATAGTGTGTGTGATGTGTGTTGTATGAGACTGTGTGTGGCATGTGTGTGTTGTATGAGAGCGTGTGTGATGTGTGTTGTATGAGACTGTGTGTGGTGTGTGTGTGTTGTATGAGAGTATATGTGGTGTGTATGTGTTGTATGAGAGTATGTGTGGTGTGTGTGTGTTGTATGAGAGTATGTATGGTGTGCGTGTGTGTGTGTTGTATGAGAATATGTGTGGTGTGTGTGTGTTGTATGAGAGTATGTGTGGTGTGTGTGTGTTGTATGTGTGGTGTGCATGTGTGTGTTGTATGAGAGTATGTGTGGTGTGTGTTGTATGAGAGTGTGCGTTGTGTGTGTTGAATGAATGAATGAGTGTGTGTAAGTTGTATGATTGTGTGTGTGTGGTGTGTGTCTTGCATGAGAGTGTGTGTGTGTGTGTTGTATAAGAGTGTGTGTGTCTTGTATGAGAGTGTGTGTGTGTTGTATGAGAGTGTGTGTGGTGTGTGTCTTGTATGAGAGTGTGTGTGTGTTGTATGAGAGTGTGTGTGTGTTGTATAAGAGAGTGTGTGTGTTGTATGACAGTGTGTGGGTATGTGTGTTGCATGAAAAAGTGTGTGGTGTATAAGAGTGTGTGTGTTGTATGAGAGTGCGTGCGTTGTGTGTGTGAGTGTGTGTGAGGTGTATGAGAGTGTCTGTGGTGTGTGTGGTTTGTGTGTGTGTGGTAAGTGTGTGTTATATGAGAGAGTGTATGTGATTACCTTTTACAACACTTTCAAGTTTGACTACAATCAGGAATAAAGAATGCGCATATTTAAGTCACTTTGCCAAAAATGTAAGCTATCTTGTATGTTACTTCAGAAATTTTCAGACCAAACATAAAAATAGGGTTGTGAATGTATGTGGTATCATGGCACTGGGTCTTGGGGAAAAGAGTGTAAAGAACCCTGAGATAAAGCAATCAATTTTAAACAAAGGTCCAATTTATTTCAATTATATAATTTGTTTCATTCTCTTAGTCTCCTTTGTTGAAATGCATACCTAGGTAGCCTCTAGAGCAGTCGTGCACTGCTGAGAGTTAGCTGCTGATTGGTAGTTCGGCTAACTAGCAGTAGTGCATTGCTGCTCCTTCTACAAAGGATATCAAGTTAATGAAGCCATTTTTATAATAGAAGTAAATTGTAAACGTGTTTAAAATTCATGACCAATCTGAATCAAATGTGGGTTTGATGTCCCTTTAACAGTGCAATCAGTAAACATATTGTTCATTTCCTGAGAGCAATACACACAATGCAACAAATATCACACTCAGGTCATCCTTCTGCCGTATCACCCAAAATACAGATACAACCCAGAATAAATTCCTATCACAGCTGCAAGTCACAAGGCGTTGGAAGTTAGTCTGGGTTTGAAACTGACTACTGTACATTAAAAAGATGGGTCGACCTTACAGAGCATTCCAGGGATTCCTGACTTCCTGACACCTGTAAACCGCACAGGAAGAGTGGGTTTGGCTGTAAGCACAGGTAGTCTATGTGTTGGCAACTATCTACTGGGATCATAGTGATTATCTGCAGTGACGTGTTTAGGAAGGGATGTGTTACAATTTGCTCAGCAAATATTGGGCTGTTGGGATTTTTATAAAAATGTAAGATGTAAGTGCTGCACCCCATTTTACTAAAAATGTCTTTTTACTATAAACTTGCCCAGTAGGTTGATGTTTTTTATAGAATATAGACAGGTCTGTATGAAAGTCATATCCCTGACAGGCGTGATAGAGTTCTATAGAACAGACATTTACCAAGTGTATATCACAGGTATGTATCATAGGTGTACGTCACTGACACATTACAGCTATATATCATAGGTTTATCACAGGTATATATCACATTTGTTTACAATTTATCATAGACGTACATCACAGGTGCAACCCAGACATATTTCATAAGCACATATTAAAGATGTATATCACTGACATATTACAGCTATATTTTACAGGTGTATCACAGATGTATATCACAGCTATATGACAAGTTTATATCATAAACAGATATCACAGACACATTACAGTTAAATACAACAGCTGCTCGTGCATTACATGTTTATCACATTTATACAGATACATTACAGCTATATATCACATGCATAACAGATATTTATCACATATATACAGCGAGCTGCACTTAGTCTTATGGCGAGGTCGGGCCGGGCTGTGACTATACAGCTGGCCCGATGCGCTGAGTAAATATAACAGACCCGCTCAGTAGAGAGCAGAGAGCGGGTCTGTGAAACAGCGTTTTTTTTTTTTAAATTAATAGGGAATATTAGGTTTTATAAATGTTTGGCTAATATAATGTTATATAATTCTGCACTATGTGCAGAATTATATAACATTATTTTTAAAGTTTACTGACATTTTAATGTATATATTTTCATTATCATCACTAAACAGTGACACTTGTACAAAATAACGGCTAGATTTAGAGTTTGGCGTTAGCCGTCAAAACCAGCGTTAGAGGCTCTTAACGCTGGTTTTGGGCTACCGCTGGTATTTAGAGTCTTGTAGGAAAGGGTCTAACGCTCACTTTGCAGCCGCAACTTTTCCATACCGCAGATCCCCCTGCGCCATTTGCGTATCCTATCTTTTCAATGGGATCTTTCTAACGCCGGTATTTAGAGTCTTGACTAAAGTGAGCGTTAACAATCTAACGACAAAACTTCAGCCGCAGAAAAAAGTCAGGAGTTAAGTGCTTTCTGGGCTAACGCCGGTTCATAAAGCTCTTAACTACTGTGCTCTAAAGTATACTAACACCCATAAACTACCTATGTACCCCTAAACCGAGGCCCCCCACATCGCCGCCACTCTAATCATTTTTTTGAACCCCTAATCTGCCGACCGCACACCGCCGCAACCTACGTTATCCCTATGTACCCCTAATCTGCTGCCCCTAACACCGCCAACCCCTATATTATATTTATTAACCCTTAATCTGCCGCCACCAACGTCGCTGCTACCTTACCTACAATTATTAACCCCTAATCTGCCGACCGGACCTCAACGCTACTATAATAAAGTTATTAACCCCTAATCCGCCTCACTCCCGCCTCAATAACCCTATAATAAATAGCATTAACCCCTAATCTGCCCTCCCTAACATCGCCGACACCTAACTTCAAGTATTAACCCCTAATCTGCCGACCGGACCTCACCGCTACTCTAATACATTTTTTAACCCCTTAAGCTAAGTCTAACCCTAACACCCCCCTAAGTTAAATATAATTGTAATCTAACGAAATAAATGAACTCTTATTAAATAAATTATTCCTATTTAAAGCTAAATACTTACCTGTAAAATAAACCCTAATATAGCTACAATATAAATTATAATTATATTGTAGCTATTTTAGGATTTATATTTATTTTACAGGCAACTTTGTATTTATTTTAACCAGGTACAATAGCTATTAAATAGTTAAGAACTATTTAATAGCTAACTAGTTAAAATAATTACAAAATTACCTGTAAAATAAATCCTAACCTAAGTTACAATTAAACCTAACACTACACTATCAATAAATTAATTAAATAAAATACCTACAATTAAATCTAACACTACACTATCAATAAATTAATTACCTGAAATACCTACAAATAAATACAATTAAATAAACTAACTAAAGTAAAAAAAATAAAAAAAGCTAAGTTACAAAAAATAAAAATATTAATTACAAACATAATAAAAATATTACAACAATTTTAAGCTAATTACACCTACTCTAAGCCCCCTAATAAAATAACAAAGCCCCTCAAAATAAAAAAATGCCCTACCCTATTCTAAAATTAAAATAGAAAAGATCTTTTACCTTACCAGCCCTTAAAAGGGCCTTTTGCGGGGCATGCCCCAAAGTAAACCGCTCTTTTGCCTGTAAAAATAAACACAATACCCCCCCAACATTACAACCCACCACCCACATACCCCTAATCTAACCCAAACCCCCCTTAAATAAACCTAACACTAAGCCCCTGAAGATCTTCCTACCTTATCTTCACCACACCGGGTATCAACGATCCTTCCAGGCTCCGAAATCTTCATCCAAGCCCAAGCGGGGGCTGGAGATCCATCATCTGGCTGAAGTCTTCTATCAAGCGGCAAGAAGAAGTCCAGAAGAGGCTCCAAAGTCTTCATCCTATCCGGGCAGAAGAGGAGATCCGGACCGGCAACCATCTTCATCCAAGCGGCATCTTCTATCTTCATCCGATGACGAGCGGCTCCATCTTGAAGACCTCCGGCGCAGATCCATCCTCTTCTTCCGACGTCCTAAGTCCGAATGAAGGTTCCTTTAAATGACGTCATCCAAGATGGCGTCCCTCGAATTCCGATTGGCTGATAGGATTCTATCAGCCAATCGGAATTAAGGTAGGGAAAATCTGATTGGCTGATTGAATCAGCCAATCAGATTGAGCTCGCATTCTATTGGCTGTTCCGATCAGCCAATAGAATGCGAGCTCAATCTGATTGGCTGATTGGATCAGCCAATCGGATTGAACTTGAATCTGCTTGGCTGATTCCATCAGCCAATCAGATTTTTCCTACCTTAATTCCGATTGGCTGATAGAATGTTGGGGGGGTATTGTATGGTTTTTTTTACAGGCAAAAGAGCTGAATTATTTGGGGCATGCCCCGCAAAAGGTCCTTTTAAGGGCTGGTAAGGTAAAAGAGCTTTTCTATTTTAATTTTAGAATAGGGTAGGGCATTTTTTTATTTTGGGGGGGCTTTGTTATTTTATTAGGGGGCTTAGAGTAGGTGTAATTAGCTTAAAATTGTTGTAATATTTTTATTATGTTTGTAATTAATTTTTTTATTTTTTGTAACTTAGCTTTTTTTATTTTTTGTACTTTAATTAGTTTATTTATTTGTATTTATTTGTAGGTATTTTATTTAATTAATTTATTGATAGTGTAGTGTTAGATTTAATTGTAGATAATTGTAGGTATTTTATTTAATTAATTTATTGATTGATAGTGTAGTGTTAGGTTTAATTGTAACTTAGGTTAGGATTTATTTTACAGGTAATTTTGTAATTATTTTAACTAGGTAGCTATTAAATAGTTATTAACTATTTAATAGCTATTGTACCTGGTTAAAATAATTACAAAGTTGCCTGTAAAATAAATATTATTCCTAAAATAGCTACAATATAATTATTTGTTATATTGTAGCTATATTAGGGTTTATTTTACATAATTAGGATAATTATTGTAGGTAGCTGGTGGCGACGTTGAGGGGGGCAGATTAGGGGTTAATAAATATAATATAGAGGTCGGCGGTGTTAGAGGCAGCAGATTAGGGGTACATAGGTATAATGTAGGTTGCGGCGGTGTACGGAGCGGCAGATTAAGGGTTAAAAAAAATATGCAGGGGTCAGCGGTAGCGGGAGCGGCAGATTAGGGGTTAATAAGTGTAAGGTTAGGGGTGTTTAGACTCGGGGTACATGTTAGAGTGTTAGGTGCAGACTTAGAAACTGTTTCCCCATAGTAAACAATGGGGCTGCTTTAAGAGCTGAACGCTGCTTTTTTGCAGGTGTTAGGTTTTTTTTCAGCTCAAACTGCCCCTTTGTTTTCTATGGGGGAATCGTGCACGAGCACGTTTTTGAAGCTGGTCGCGTCCGTAAGCTCCGCTGGTATTGAGAGTTGCAATGGCGGTAAATATACTATATGCTCCCTTTTTGGAGCCTAACGCAGCCCTTCTGTGAACTCTAAATACCAGCGGTATTTAAAAGGTGCGGGGGGAAAAAAGCCAGCGTTAGCTACGCGGGTCATTACCGACAAAACTCTAAATCTAGCCGTAAGGTTGGGTTACTTTAATGGCCCTGCTCTCATGCAATTGGTTGTAAAGGAGTAGGGGGCAGGATTGAACAACAGAGCTATTCTAAAAGTCTTTAATTTTGCCATGTGGTGATTGGCGGTGGACAGGTTCCCTGCTTGAGAACTTGTCTGCCTGCAGCTTGATATATTTTCCTGTTAGACATGCTAGTTTCACTCTAGGTATAATGGTGAAAAAAAGAGGTTATACTGCCCCCGGGTTTGTGTGTTTTATATATTGTCACCACTATTTAATTCATTATGTAGAGCCACCACTGATTTGCTAGGTTGTGCAGAGCCACCACTTTGGTACGTTACGTCATGTAGAAATTAACCATTATAGCTATTATAGTTATAATAGATCAGATTAAAAGCCAATAATTTGATGTAATAATGTAAGTCTATTTTCTCTATCATTATAGATAAAATAGCTATCTATAGCTGCTTAAAAAATAACTAGAACGTTTTATTAAGGAGCAATAATGGCAGGGTATATAATTTCTTTGAGAGGGGACAAAATGTGTCTTCGTCTGTGTTGTCAAAAAATTCTAGCACTGTCCCTGGGCATAGATGTATGGGGCACATTACAATTATGTATCAAAAGTGTATCATAGATATTTATCACAGATATTTAGTACAAGGGTGTCACAAATATATCACAGGCATGAATCACAGGTATATGTCACAAACACATTATAGCTCTATATAACAGTAAATAAGTTATATATCACATATGGGTCACAGAAGGATCACATGCATATATCATAAGTATTTATCACACATTATAAAAATGCTGAAAACTCACTAAGAATGGATAGACTGGCGTAAAATTGAATCAACCACTATTAAATATCACCATTCCCTGTGTTAAGGTCACACTTTTGTAAATAAAGCACCAGCCCGCACATCCGATAGGAAGGAAAGGATTAAACTCGCATCTCAACTGCCAAGTCAAATGTAAAATGACAGCACTTGGCACTAATAAAAGTTCACCATTTACAGAGAAATAACTTTATTTTTTTTTAATTTTAAAAAAAAAAGCTGATTTAACTTGTAATCGTTCTTTGTTGAAAATACATTTACTATTGAATTTATCTTTAAAGTGAAAAGGTTATAATGATCTGTGCCACTTATAACTTTATTCAAAGAGCATTAAAAATCACTCTGAGTGCTACTCACCCCCCCCCCCCCATGAATTCATTTCTTTTAGGTTTTATGTCATTTATAAATGACAGAGCAAACAGAACAGGGATACTAGTCATAAAATACATTGTAATAGTACATGGACACACACTAGACACACAATAGTTATCACACACACTACACACACAATAGTTATCACACACACTACACACAATAGTTATCACATACACTACACACACAATAGTTACCACATACACTACACACACAATAGTTATCACACACACTACACACACAATAATTATCACACACACCATACACACAATAGTTACCACATACACTAAACACACAATAGTTACACACACTACACACAATAGTTATCACATACACTACACACACAATAGTTACCACATACACTACACACACAATAGTTACTACACACACAATAGTTATCACACACACACTACATACACAATAGTTACCACATACACTACACACACAATAATTATGACATACACTACACACACAATAATTATCACACACACTACACTCACAATAGTTTATCACATACACTACATACAGAATAGTTATCACACACACTACACACACAATAGTTATCACACACTACACACACAATAGTTATCACATACACTACACACACAATAGTTATCACACACACTACACACAATAGTTATCACACACACTACAAACACAATAGTTATCACATACACTACACACACAATAGTTATCACACACACTACACGCACAATAGTTATCACACACTACACACACAATAGTTATCACACACTACACACACAATAGTTTATCACATACACTACACACACAATAGTTATCACACACACTACACACACAATAGTTATCACATACACTTCACACACAATAGTTATCACATACACTACACACACAATAGTTATCACATACACTACACACACACAATAGTTATCACATACTACACACACAATAGTTATCACACACTACACACACAATAGTTATCACACACACTACACACTCAATAGTTATCACATACACCACACACACAATAGTTATCACATACACTACACACACACAATAGTTATCACATACACCACACACACAATAGTTATCACACACACTACATACACAATAGTTATCACACACACTACAGACACAATAATTGTCACACACACTACATACACAATAGTTATCACATACACCACACACAATAGTTATCACACACTACACACACAATAGTTATCACACATACTACACACACACAATAGTTATCACATACACCACACACAATAGTTATCACACACACTACACACACAATAGTTATCACATACACTACACACACAATAGTTATCACACACACTACATACACAGTAGTTATCACACACACTACACACACAATAGTTATCACATACACCACACACACATTAGTTATCAAATACACTACACACACAATAGTTATCACATACACCACACACACAATAGTTATACACTACACACACAATAGTTATCACATACACTACACACACACACACACACACACCAAGTAATTCCTTTCTTTTAGGTTTTATGTCATTTAGAAATAACAAAGCAAACAGAATAGGGATACTAGTCATAAAACACAATAGTTACCACATACACTACACACACAATAGTTATCACATACACTACACACACAATAGTTACCACATACACTACACACACAATAGTTATCACACATACTACACACACACAATAGTTATCACTTACACCACACACACAATAGTTATCACACACACTACACACACAATATTTATCACATACACTACACACACAATAGTTATCACACACACAATAGTTATCACATACACTACACACACAATAGTTATCACACACTACACACACAATAGTTACCACATACATTACACACAATAGCAATCACATACACTACACACACAATAGTTATCACACACTACACACACAATAATGATCACACACACTACACTCACAATAGTTTATCACATACACTACACACACAATAGTTATCACACACACTGCACACACAATAGTTATCACATACACTACACACACAATAGTTATCACATACACTACACACACAATAGTTACCACATACACTACACACACAATAGTTATCACACATACTACACACACACAATAGTTATGTACACCACACACACAATAGTTATCACACACACTACACACACAATAGTTATCACATACACTACACACACAATAGTTATCACACACACTACACACACAATAGTTATCACATACACTACACACACAATAGTTATCACACACTACACACACAATAGTTACCACATACATTACACACAATAGTAATCACATACACTACACACACAATAGTTATCACACACTACACACACATTAGTTACCACATACATTACACACAATAGTAATCACATACACTACACACACAATAGTTATCACACACTACACACACAATAATTATCACACACACTACACTCACAATAGTTTATCACATACACTACACACACAATAGTTATCAAACACTACACACACAATAGTTATCACATACTCTTCACACACAATAGTTATCACACACACTACACACACAATAGTTTATCACATACACTACACACACAACAGTTAACACACACTACACACACAATAGTTATCACACACTACACACACAATAGTTATCACATACACTTCACACACAATAGTTATCACACACACTACACACACAATAGTTATCACATACACTACACACACAATATTTATCACACACACTACACACACAATAGTTATCACATACACCACACACACAATAGTTATCGCACACACACACACAATAGTTATCACATACACTTCACACACAATAGTTATCACACACTACAGGGAGTGCAGAATTATTAGGCAAGTTGTATTTTTGAGGATTAATTTTATTATTGAAAAACAACCATGTTCTCAATGAACCCAAAAAACTCATTAATATCAAAGCTGAATAGTTTTGGAAGTAGTTTTTAGTTTGTTTTTAGTTATAGCTATTTTAGGGGGATATCTGTGTGTGCAGGTGACTATTACTGTGCATAATTATTAGGCAACTTAACAAAAAACAAATATATACCCATTTCAATTATTTATTTTTACCAGTGAAACCAATATAACATCTCAACATTCACAAATATACATTTCTGACATTCAAAAACAAAACAAAAACAAATCAGTGACCAATATAGCCACCTTTCTTTGCAATGACACTCAAAAGCCTGCCATCCATGGATTCTGTCAGTGTTTTGATCTGTTCACCATCAACATTGCGTGCAGCAGCAACCACAGCCTCCTAGACACTGTTCAGAGAGGTGTACTGTTTTCCCTCCTTGTAAATCTCACATTTGATGATGGACCACAGGTTCTCAATGGGGTTCAGATCAGGTGAACAAGGAGGCCATGTCATTAGATTTTTTTCTTTTATACCCTTTCTTGCCAGCCACGCTGTGGAGTACTTGGACGCGTGTGATGGAGCATTGTCCTGCATGAAAATCATGTTTTTCTTGAAGGATGCAGACTTCTTCCTGTACCACTGCTTGAAGAAGGTGTCTTCCAGAAACTGGCAGTAGGACTGGGAGTTGAGCTTGACTCCATCCTCAACCTGAAAACCAGTACTCCACCTCCACCTTGCTGGCGTCTGAGTCGGACTGGAGCTCTCTGCCCTTTACCAATCCAGCCACGGGCCCATCCATCTGGCCCATCAAGACTCACTCTCATTTCATCAGTCCGTAAAACCTTAGAAAAATCAGTCTTGAGATATTTCTTGGCCCAGTCTTGACGTTTCAGCTTGTGTGTCTTCTTCAGTGGTGGTCGTCTTTCATCCTTTCTTACCTTGGCCATGTCTCTGAGTATTGCACACCTTGTGCTTTTGGGCACTCCAGTGATGTTGCAGCTCTGAAATATGGCCAAACTGGTGGCAAGTGGCATCTTGGCAGCTGCACGCTTGACTTTTCTCAGTTCATGGGCAGTTATTTTGCGCCTTGGTTTTTCCACACGCTTCTTGCGACCCTGTTGACTATTTTGAATGAAACGCTTGATTGTTCGATGATCACGCTTCAGAAGCTTTGCAATTTTAAGAGTGCTGCATCCCTCTGCAAGATATCTCACTATTTTTGACTTTTCTGAGCCTGTCAAGTCCTTCTTTTGACCCATTTTGCCAAAGGAAAGGAAGTTGCCTAATAATTATGCACACCTGATATAGGGTGTTGATGTCATTAGACCACACCCCTTCTCCTTACAGAGATGCACATCACCTAATATGCTTAATTGGTAGTAGGCTTTCAAGCCTATACAGCTTGGAGTAAGACAACATGCATAAAGAGGATGATGTGGTCAAAATACTCATTTGCCTAATAATTCTGCACTCCCTGTACACACACAATAGTTATCACATACACTACACACACAATAGTTATCACACACTACACACACAATAGTTACCACATACATTACACACAATAGTAATCACATACACTACACACACAATAGTTATCACACACTACACACACAATAATTATCACACACACTACACTCACAATAGTTTATCACATACACTACACACACAATAGTTATCACACACACTGCACACACAATAGTTATCACATACACTACACACACAATAGTTATCACATACACTACACACACAATAGTTACCACATACACTACACACACAATAGTTATCACACATACTACACACACACAATAGTTATGTACACCACACACACAATAGTTATCACACACACTACACACACAATAGTTATCACATACACTACACACACAATAGTTATCACACACACTGCACACACAATAGTTATCACATACACTACACACACAATAGTTATCACACACTACACACACAATAGTTACCACATACATTACGCACAATAGTAATCGCATACACTACACACACAATAGTTATCACACACTACACACACAATAGTTACCACATACATTACACACAATAGTAATCACATACACTACACACACAATAGTTATCACACACTACACACACAATAATTATCACACACACTACACTCACAATAGTTTATCACATACACTACACACACAATAGTTATCAAACACTACACACACAATAGTTATCACATACTCTTCACACACAATAGTTATCACACACACTACACACACAATAGTTTATCACATACACTACACACACAACAGTTATCACACACACTACACACACAATAGTTATCACACACTACACACACAATAGTTATCACATACACTTCACACACAATAGTTATCACACACACTACACACACAATAGTTATCACATACACTACACACACAATATTTATCACACACACTACACACACAATAGTTATCACCTACACCACACACACAATAGTTATCACACACACACACACACAATAGTTATCACATACACTTCACACACAATAGTTATCACACACTACACACACAATAGTTATCACATACACTACACACACAATAGTTATCACATACACCACACACACAATAGTTATCACACACACTACATGCACAATAGTTATCACACACACTACAGACACAATAATTATCACACACACTACATACACAATAGTTATCACATACACCACACACACAATAGTTATCACACACTACACACACAATAGTTATCACACACTACACACACAATAGTTATCACACATACTATACACACACAATAGTTATCACATACACCACACACACAATAGTTATCAAACACACTACACACACAATAATTATCACATACACTACACACACAATAGTTATCACACACACCACATACACAATAGTCATCACACACACTACACACACAATAGTTATCACATACACCACACAAACAATCATTATCACATATACTACACACACAATTGTTATCACATACGCTACACACACAATAGTTATCACATACACCACACACACAATAGTTATACACTACACACACAATAATTATCACATACACTACACACACAATAGTTATCACATACACCACACACACAATAGTTATACACTACACACACAATAGTTATCACATACACTACACACATTACAAACAAAAGTGTTACATGCTATTCATTGCACACACTACACAGACATACACAGTATACAATACACACACACAGTATAGACATACACATATACACACATACTACTCTACACACACACACACACACTATAGACACACATACTACACATTGCACACACTACACAGACATACACACTATACAATACACACACACACAGTATAGACATACACATATACACACATACTACTCTACACACACACACACACACACACTATAGACACACATACTACACATTGCCCACACTACACAGACATACACACTATACAATACACATACACAGTATACACATACACACATACTACACACTATATACACACACACACTATAGACAAACACACATTTATACATGAAGTGTTAACGTATTCCGCAGTGCTATGACATTAAAATGCATGATCACAGGAACAAATATATGGAGCAATATGAAAGTTTCTAACAAGATTCCCTATAGGTAACACAGTGAGAGTTATTGTGCTTCGGCCAGTAACACACAATCTACACATATGGTATTGACACACCCAGTGTTATACCTGGACTCAAACTCCTAATACATATGCACAGTGCTCTCTCTTTACTGCACGTGGAACAATGTTTAAATTAATAAATCCTAATGGTTTCTTTACCATTGCTAAATATATCCCACACATTGCAGACATACAGTGCTGGTGACACACAGCAGGAAGTGGGAGGTGACATAATGACAAATCGTTCACATGCATTTCTCTTCACCTCTCCGGCTAGAAAACATTTCTGTTTACCTGTGTCATGTGAAAGAATGTTTCATCTGCTCTGTGCCAATTCCGTTTTAAAATATAAATGTGACAGAACATTAATATGTAAATATCTGTCACAATATGCAACAGAAAAACCTAGCATTTTTTTAAAGCAGTACAGGATTTCTCACACTTTCTGATGATAGCAACTGTCTAGGGGAGCCTTGTCAAATACAGTGTTGCCAGTGTCCAGTATTCAACTGGACAGTCCAGCATTTCAGCATGCTGTCCAGTAAAATCTTTGTAAAAATACAGCTTTTTAAAGTGCCCTGAGTGAAAGTTACATTTTAAAGGTCTCCTATACATTAGACACGTGTCCCAGAGAAAAGTGACACTGCACATCCACTACTGGGAGCTAGCTGAACAGATCAGGTGAGCCAATGACAAGAAACATATATGTGTAGCTACCAATAAACATCTTACTTCCAGTAGTGCATTGCTGCTCCTCACCCTACCTAGATATGCTTTTCAACAAAGGATACCAAAAGTATAAAGCAAATTAGATAATAGATGTAAACTGGAAAGTTGTTTAAAATTGTATGCTCTCATCAAAGTTTAATTTTGACTTTAATGTAAAATAAATTTGGACTTCACTGTTTACTGTCCCTTTACTGCGCTTCACAACACAAGTTGTTAGGTGCAGATAACAACCACTTGTCATCATACGGACAGGGGGGGTGCTTAGACAGCTCATTGTGGCCTCCTGCACTTACCCCCAAATCCCTGGTGGTGACGTCACCAAGTCCCGTCAACCAGGAAGTGAAAAGACAGTTCCCAAGCTGGATGTGTGGGGGGGAAAGTATTTTAACTCCTCAATGTCTGTTTTGGAGCTGGGGTTTTAATGTTAAAGCATAAATATGTAAAAAAAATACAGGCTGGGGGTCTCTAGACACTTATAACAGGTCATCCAAAAGGCCTAGAGACCCCCATGACACCTTGTTTTAGTATCCAGAAGCCACACTTTATATAAAGCCCCTATACAGGTTTTAATAGCCAGGTGATCCATGTGGTAATTAGGGATAACCTAGCATGTAGAAATTTACATTTGTTTTAGTAGAGGCTAATGAGAGCCCCTTTCTGTACATCAAAGTTATATACATATATCCAGAGGGCCTTTATATATATATGTGGATACCCCCTTCTTCTTTTTACAACAGAGTTCAGAATAAACGTACACATTGTGTTACTGACGTCTCATGTGTCATGATATATACATAAAATAATGGTATGGTTGGTATCTGCTGGGTCTGCTGAAACCCCCCAAATATAAAATATGTGTGGATTTCTCACTGAAAAATGACCTACAGTAAGGCTTAAAGGGACAGTCTACTTTAAAATGTTTATTGTTTAAAAAGATAGATAATTCCTTTATTACCCATTCCCCAGTTTTGCACAACCAACACAGTTACATTAATACATTTTTTACCTCTATGATGATCACCTTGTATCTATGCCTCTGCAGACTGCCCCCTTATCTCAGTTCTTTTGACAGACTTGCATTTTAGCTAATTAGTGATGATAAATAACTCCACGAGAGTGAGCACAATGTTATCTCTATGGCAGACATGAACTAGCGCTGTCTAGCTGGGAAAAACTGTCAAAATGCACTGAGATAAGAGGCGGCCTTCAACGACTTAAAAATAAGCATATGAGCCTACCTAGGTTTAGCTTTAAACAAAGAATTTCAGGAGTACAAAGCAAATGTGATGATAAATGTAAATTGGAAAGTTGTTTAAAATTACATGCCCTATCTGAATCATGAAAGTTTAATTTTGACTTGACTATCACTTTAAATGTAAGAAGCATCTAAAAACTCTGAAACAGATCAGCACAGGGAGGAAATGGCTCAGCAGTTAAACCATTAAATAATCACTTCTGCGTCATTACATTAAAATAGCCTGCTTGGTAGAACAGTATCTATACAGATAATCTTGTACAGGATTGACAGGGAATTTTCCAGGGTGTTTCTGAGCATTGAAGCTTGGTTGGGAATTTTCATCTTATTATTATTATCAGTTATTTGCAGAGAGATTCCGCAGCGCTAAAAGATTCCGCAGAGCATGTAAACCGCTACTCAAAGGATATGAAACCCAATTTTTTTTCAGATACAGAAACAATTTTAAACAACTTTCTAATTTACTTCTGTTATCTAATTTGCTTTGTACTCTGGGTATCATTTGTTGAAAAGCATACTTAGGTAGTCTCTGGAGTAATAGTGTACTACTGGAAGCTAGCTGCTGATTGGTGGATGCTCATATATGCCTTTTCCCATTGGATCTTCTGAAGTGTTCAGATGGTTTCCAGTAGTGTAATGTTGCTTCTACAAAAAGGATACCAAGAGAATAAAGCAAATTTGATAATGGTAGTAAACTGAAAAGTTGTTTAAAGGGATATTAAACATTATGAGATTGTTATCTAAAATGTTTAATTATGTGTCAGTATCATTATTTATTTTGTTGTTTTTCTAAATTCCAATCAGTTTCTGTAAAGTAATGTGAGCCACCATGTTTAAACTTAAGTTGCCCCTTATCGGTTTCCCATAGTGAAAGCAATTATGGTCAGATATAAAAGAAGGGATTTCACACAGCTTTGTTTGCATAAAACAGAGATAAATAGAAAACTAGCTCAAACAAGGCTGCTCCCATTACTTTACAGAAACTAAACCTTTAAACTTATATTTTCAATATGTAAACAACTAATATAATTGTAAAAATAAATCTACATATTATAGAAAGGCTAATCTTTGCTTTGAATACACCATTTATTTACTGTTTAATATCCCTTTAAAATGTCATGCTGTATCTGAATCATGAAGGTTTTGTGTAACATAAAGAAAATGCATGCACAACAAATATATATATTTAACCCCTTAACAACCACAACATACCCTTTACGTTGCTGGTCGTTAAAGTTTGTTGGCTCATAATAATGCGGGTCTCACTGCCAGCAGCAAGACCTCGCTATTATGACCTCTCTCCCTCCTGCAGGACGCTGGTGGCAAGACCGCGCTATCAAAAAATCGTGCCCCATTAAAAGGCTGGTCGTTAAAAGGACACTGAACGCAAATTTTTTCTTTCATGATTCAGATAGAGCATGACATTTTAAGCAACTTTCAAATTTACTCCTATTATCAATTTTTCTTCATTCTGTTGCTCTTTATTTTAAAAGCAGGAATGTAAATCTTAGCAGACAGCCCATTTTAGGTTCAGCACCATGGATATCACTTGCTTATTGGAGGCTTACATTTACCCACTAATACGCAAGCATAACCCAGGTTTTCAACCAAAAATGGGCTGACTCCTATGCATCACATTCCTGAATTTTAAATAAAGCTAGCAAGAGAACAAAGAAAAATTGATAATAGGAGTAGATTAGAAAGTTGCTTAAAATTGCATGCTCTATCTGAATCATGAAAGAAAAAAATGGATTTAGTGTCCTTTTAAGGGGTTAATATTGTCAAATACATTGGAAAAAAAATGATAATTAAGACAGTAATATTCACATAACCACAATCCTGCATCTAACTTCATCACATACACAGGTCAGCTCATCGCTCATGTCATTGTGTCATACTGTTGGGTATCTTTATCTGGCGCATTTCACCATGGTATCTTGTTTGTGATATTTTACTGTGGCCCTATAGCTGCCACTTGGCTCTGTGACACTTTTCACAGTGCTATAAACTTTACCTGACATGTTTTGTATCACTATTTTGTATCTTTAGTCCTCCGATGTCAGTAACTGGTTAGATTCTAAGGATTTACTTACCTGAGTGCAGGTGAATCAGTCACAGTGAGTGGGCAGCTGACAGGCAGGGGATAAGAATCTGGTCTATTAGGGGCCTTAAAGGGACATCCCAAGCAAAACTGAAATGCACTTAGATGAATTACATTTTTACAGGGCCGCCACTAGAAATTTTGTGGCCCCTGACTCAACCATTGATCAGGCCCCCCCCCTCCTCCTTTGACATGTGCAATTTTTGACCAAGTGACTAAAATGTATATGCACTTTATTCTTAATTGTCTATTTAAACTTGGAAATGTTGTAAAGGTAGTAACATACAAACACACAGACACACTCATACACTGAAACACACAAACACACTCACACATTAGGATTCACATATAGACACTCTGGCAGACACGCAAAGAAACACACTCAGACACAGAAACCCAAATAGACACTTAGCACTTGTTTACATTGACCTGACAAGTAATGAGGTAAACTACAGTTTTGTAAAAAAAAAAAAGGAGATTTAGAAAACAAAATATGGAGTTCTGATTATCTTTTTGTAAAGGAAGATGCCAACTAAATGATGACAACAGCATGCAGTGGCTGAAAGGAAGGGCCCTGAACTGCCTAAACAATAATTTAAAGGTTAAATGGTGGAGTGGTTACTTCCGGAAAGGTCTTGTTAGTCTCAAAGTCTGTAGAAAGATGTGAATAATTAGTAGTAAGGTCAAAATGTCCTAAAAAGGAACAGACAATGGACACACACACACAAACTCAAACTTGCACATACACCCAAGGAAACACCGACAGAGACAGCCTCAGAAAACACACAAAGACATATACACACATACACACACAGAGACACCCACAGAAAACACACAAAGACATACACACACACACACACACACACACACAGACAACCACATGAAAAACACAGAAAGACATACATACACACACCCTCACTGAGACATCCACAGAAAACACACAAAGACATACACACACCCTCACAGAGACACCCACAGAAAACACAGACATACATACATACACACAAACACCCTCACAGAAACACCCATAGAAAAAGCTCAAAGACATATGCACACACCCTCACAGACATCCACAGAAAATGCACAAAGACATGCACACGGTAACACCCACTCTCACAGAGAGACCCACAGATAAAAAATACATACACATAGAGACACAAACCAAAGCACATAGACATAAACACATACACCCACAGAAACACTCACAGGAGGAAACATTTATGCACCTTGCATCCCCTAAATCAACAGTGTGTGACATGCATGATAAAAAAAAATGCAGAAATTAAGAGATCACTTTTTAAAGAATCATATTTGTAAATGTGCAAACAAAAATAATTCTGTGAATTCAAAATTGTACATTAATGAGCTGGGTAGATGGCTAGATGAAGAAAAGTACCTTTAAAAGGATGACATATGTTTGTTTTTTTCCCATTTTCCCCAACCAAGAGCACCACTTCAAATATAGTGTACAAATTTCCCATCTGTCAGCTGTACTTATGGAATTTGAAAATGCTGTACTCTATATGGTCTTGGTGGGACCATAAGCTGTGGTACTCATACCATTAGATCTGGTTAAATGCAGGATTTAGGCTTGTTGGTATGTATTTCAAAACTAAGTCAGCTGTAGTGTAAACTGAACAGTTTTAAGTTAACCTATCTCATTTCAAACACTGAGCAATCTTAGTCTGAGAGTATAACATTTTATGCAGCTGTAAAAATCTTAGATAAAATGCCTCCTTGCATCTGGAAAGTCCTTGCATAAAGGGGCAGTAAACTGGAATGTTATATATATATATATATATATATATATATATATATATATATATATATATATATATATGTAATGCATATCTGCCAAAAGGGCATCTACCATTTGTGTATTGAGGAGGAAACATTTCTGCATGGTTTAAAATATAGAATTTCTACAGCATTGTCAAATAATCATAAATACACTGCTGCTAAAAAAAATTGTTTTTATGGACCCCTAGCCCCACCATACAACTACTACCACACTGAAGTTACAATCCAAAATTGCACAAAGAAATAAAAAAACATTTGCTAAGTAAGTCCTACCTCCTCTTCAAATGAAAGTGATCTGCCGTCTGACTCAGGCACACACTGTACAACGTGCCAAGTCTGTCTCACACTGTGCATAGTGGTTTAGTGCACACTAAGAAATCCTCTCAAATGCTAATACTTTACTCCATGCTCAATTAGCACTCTGCTATAGTACCCACTGGTGGCTGCCAAAATTTAGTTCTTGCCTCATGGGGCCCCCCTGGCTCATTGGGCCCCTGACAGGAGTCACCCCTGTCACCCCCTGATGGCGGCCCTGCATTTTTGGATAGAAACATATTTACAATATACATGTATTAGAAAAAATGTTTCTAGTAAAAAGTTATGAATGTTTTAGTGTTAAGTGTTTCTCTGCACGTGCATGTGATGCATTTCTAGATATTCTCAGTGCACCAGCATTTTAAATTCTGCAGCTGCTCAGAGGTAGGGGAGACTTTTATTATCTCATCAATGATGTCATTTGAGTCATTACCAGATAATACAAAATATAATGATGTCACCAGATAATACAAACACCTTACACTCTCTGAGCAAGTGCTGTGTTTAAAATGCTGGTGCACAGAGCATACTTAAATAGCTATAGTTTTTACTAGAAGCCGTTTTGCCTATACATGTATATTGTGAAAATGTTTCTAACCAAAGGGAAATGCACATGTGTACAGTACATTCTAATTTTGGCTGGAATGTCCCTTTAATGGGTAGAACTAAGAAACCGATTTTTTTTAATGTATTTTTTGATACACTGAATGCTTACCTTATCTGCATCAGGGCAAACAAATAATGAAAGGGCAAGTGATATAGTACCTCTTGCCAATGCTCCAGATCAGTAGCGAACCTACTCAATAGAGGGCCCTTGTGCAAAAAAAAAAAAAAAATGTGGGCCCCCAAAGGTAACTTAGTAGTAAGTAGGGTGACCATATTGCCGCTTTGAAAAGGGACACATATGAAAAATACATATGGCAGGGTTCTTATACAAATCATTTCTTTGAACAGCCCTGAAAACAGCCCTGACATATGTATTTTTCATGTGTGTCCCTTTTTTAAGTGGCAATATGGTCACCCTAGTAGTAAGCAATAGTAAAAATATAGATAGATAGACATACAGACAGACAGATAGATTAATTAGATAGATAGATAAATAGATAGATAGTAAAAAGGCCCCAGGTAAGATCGCTACAGCGTTAGAAAATTCCAGCATCAGTCCACATAGGACCAAACACTCGATCTCCAGGCTATATGTGGCACTTCAATCCCCCCCAAATACGCCTAAAACCCTCACAATGCTGGCTTGGGAACGGGACCTAGGTATAGTAAAAGATAGACAGGAGTGGGAAACAACATTCCAACTAGGAGACAAGGGCCTATTAAGTGATGATTTAAAAGAAAACGCACTGAAAACAGCCTTCCGATGGTACTTAACCCCGATTAGGACTTCTCATATGAGCCCTCAGGGAAGCAACTTGTGCTACAGAGGGTGCGGACAGAGAGGCACATACAAACACATGTGGTGGGATTGTGAGATTGTCCAAGAGGTGTGGAGGAGACTTTCTTCATTTATAGGTCAGTTGGTTGATGAGGAGCTTACCCTTACCATACAACAAGCACTATTACATGAACCTATAGAAACCTACCATAGACACCTGAACACTTTCATTAGAATCCTATGTACAGTCACCAGAACATGTATAGCGAGACACTGGAAAGTAGGGGCTCCAACATGGACAGAGATATACAATAAAATACAACTCACATATACTATGTATGAAGCAGCTGCGGGAATTCTAAACAATAGAGAGACAATGCAAAAGGTCTGGTTCTACTGCATAAGTAGACAGGAACAATCATCTAGGGTCTTAACTTAGTGTGAGCTGATGCCGGGTTGGCGGTGGTGCGTCGTGGGCCGAGGGACTCTACTCATCAGGTAAAGTGTTACCTACAAAAAGAGTTACTGTTTTATGTGAACGAAGAAAGAATCTCCCCCTTTCCCTCTTTTCCCCCCTTTAAAAATTTCCCCCATTTTTTTTTTTCTTCTTTCTTTTTTTTTTTTTCCCTGTTGTTTTTTGTTGGTTTGTTAGTTTGTAGTTTCGTTAACAAAGATGAGGGACTGACAAACCTCTGTTCTTTTTAATTTTTAATTTGTTTGGCTTAACCTGATAGCAACGTATCTCACAGTTGCGTTGTTCTTTGGTGTGAGAAGTTTGATAAAAATTAAGTAGAAAACACACTAGGTTGTATCAATCTCACGCTGAAAACAATGGACATTTATGAAGGTATGCAAGCAGAAGTATTATTTACTAATATGACTTAAAGACCTGTATTTTAGTTATAATGAGATTGTATTGATAATTTCACTTTGTTTACACATGGTAAAAAAAAAAATTTCAATAAAAAATATTTAAACATAAATAGATAGATAAGATAGAAGATAGAGAGAGTAATAGGTAGATAGATGATGGATAGATAGATAGATAGATAGATATAGAGAGATAGAGAGATAGATAGATAGATAGATAGATAGATAGATAGATAGATATAGAGAGATAGAGAGATAGATAGATAGATAGATAGATAGATAACATGGACCTGCTACTTGCACTAATATAAGGCTCCCCTGCATTAGGATTAAACACATTGTGCACATGTCTATGTATAGACTGGCTGTTATAGCCCCCCCCCCCCCCAGCACCTGGGCCCTGATACCACTGCACCTGCGGCACCAATGGTAATTCTTTCCCTTCTCCAGCTACTTCCAGGGCTACATTTACTGCATGCTGAGAAACAAGGTTCTAGAGGGCATTTTATTTTGTTTTCGTTTGTTTTGTAATGTTTTTCACATATTCTTGTGTATCCTGTACATTAAAACTTGCTCTGTGCAGTGAAACGTTAAAAGGACTTAAAACAAAAAAAAATTCTTTCAGGAATCAGGTAGAACAGGCAATTTTAAACAATTTCCAATTTACTTTTATTATTTAATATGTTTCATTCTCTTTCATACATTTTGGAAAAGCATACGTAAATATGCTCAGAAGCAGTAATGCACTAAAGCTAGCTGCTGATTAGTAGCTGCACATATTTGCCTCTTTTCACTGGCTCACCCAATGTGTTCAGCTAGCTCAAAGTAGTGCATTCAGCAAAGGATACCAAGAGAATGAAGCAAATTTCATAATATAAGTAAAATGGTATGCTCGTGTCCCTTTAACAGCTGCGAGTAATAGGCTGATCCAGCTGATATTACAACTGGCCAATCTGACGAGCAGGGATGTTACAGAAAGATCTTTCAGTTTTACAAAAGCCTTTTTATGAATCTAGGCTAATAATTAGTTGTTTAAAAACATTTATTTTGCATGCAAATAACCACAATGCAGAGATGAATTTCTGTTACCTATATAAAAGTTTATTTTATTGATCTTTTACTTTAAAAGTGATTAGAAACATATATTTTTTTTTCTAAAAAGTATAACAAAATAAAAGGTTTTGAACCCAGGAAACTTTGCTAACTGAATCAGTAGATACATTTGTGAGCGTTCTCTATAAAAGTCAAAATTAAACGTTCATGATTCAGATAGAACTTACAATTTTACACAACTTTCCAATTCACTTCTATTATCTAATATCCAGAATCTTTTTATATGCACACATTCTGAGACACCGGCTCCTACTGAGCATGTGCAAGATTCACAGAATATACTGTACGTATATGCATTTTATGATTGGATGGAAAATTAAACTAAATGTCAATTTAAAATATAAAACAATCTACTACTCATTTGTAATTTAAACTAAGTGTTTTTGCGTTGTCTTTTTATTAAAGGGACACTGAACCCACATTTTTTTCTTTTATGATTCAGATAGAGCATGCAATTTTAAGCAACTTTCTAATTTACTTCTATTAGCAAATGTTCTTCATTCTCTTGGTATCTTTATTTGAAAAACAAGAATGTAAGTTTAGATGCTGGCCCATTTTTGGTGAACAACCTGGGTTGTTCTTGCTGATTGGTGGATACATTCATCCACCAATAAACAAGTGCTGTCCAGTGTTCTGGACTTTCTTTTTCAAATAAAAATAGCAAGAGAACGGAAAAAAAAATGGTAATTGGAGTAAATTAGAAAGTTGCTTAAAATTGCATGCTCTATCTGAATCACAAAAGAAAAAAAATGGGTTCAGTGTCCCTTTAAGCATTTATTGATTATGTAATCCTACTGTGTTTAGGGTCCTTTAAAAGCTTTTCTAGAAACCGTTGTCTCATGTGTCGTATTCACTATCATGATTTGTGTTCTTGAGAACTGACATTGTTTTGTTGCCTATTGCATTTTGTAGTAAATTCTTAGAAAAAATAAAGTTTTAGCAAGCTGAAACCTATGGTCTTGCTTCATGATCAAGATGTGATAAAGGCTCGAGAAGCTTTTTCTGGTATAAGAAAGCAGTGATCTGTGCTAAAAGCTGTATAACCAATTGCATATGGGCAGTTAAAACATTGTTAGGGCTAAACCACGCAGCGCAATGCCAGACAAGGACCCGCCGCTACCCACCAGATTTTAAATAGCTTGTGGTAAACTTCAAAGTCAGCTACTGGAACTTAAACAGCTAGCAAATTAGTGCTGGTATGCAGTTTCGCACTTATAGTGACTTTGTTGCATCTAATAGAAACAAAAAATACAGTTTTGCTTTTTTTGTAACATGAATGGTCCTGTGCTGAGAAAAATATCCTGCCTAACAGCGATTAATCAATCAGTCCTTAAATAAACATTGTACTGTTAATTTTTCTACCTTTAATGCATCCCCAATGATCTAGTTTATGTGCTGGAGCGTATTAAAATTGTTTGTAAATAACTCATTTATTTTTATTTTGTTGTTTGAAATAATTGTTTTTGCCTGTTGAAACCACCTCCTTTACTCAAAAATATGAATATTCTTTGTAGAAAAGCTATATACACAGGCCCTTGTAGCATGTGTGTATGTCTATCTGTCTAATATTCTGCTACAGCTGATATAGTAAGTAATGTATATCCTATTTTATATAGGTATGAGTATAATGGCTCTTTAAGGATTGTTGTTGTGGAACTTAAACTACAATCTATGTGTATAGAGCCTGTTCCGTAACTTTGATTTTACAATTTACAAATCTGCTTTTAAGTACATTATTGGTGTTTGTATGTCTGCTTTGGCTTTTCTGCACAGAAGAGGTTAAATTGGACCTGTTGGTCTTTATGAAATCTAACCCAGACCATTATGTCTATAAACTGCATCAGGCACAAGGTTTCATCTGGTTTACTGAGCTGGCAGGATGCCCTCGCTCAAAACTAGGAACAGGACATGAAGTATCTGACAATGCCTTGCTTGTCTCACGGAGATTCGTACCTGCAGTTTTTAAACATACAATAATCGAGGACAAAAAGGTAAAAAAATAGCTCAGGCTAATTGTGAATTCCTTCCTCTTACAATGAGGATATCTAGTCGTATGCTATTATTAAACAGTTTGGGCTAGATTACGTGTGGAGTGGTACTTTGCGTTCCCGCGTTAACCCTGCTCTTCTTTTGGCTTTTTGCGCGCGTATAACAATTTGAAAGTAAAAATTTGTTGCTAGTGCGTTAAACCGATGTGCACAAAAAGCTGAACTTTGAATATCACGAGCACGTTAATGTATTCCCCCTTAGACTTCAATGGAGCCAAAGAGTTGAGACAAAAAAACAACACCCTTACTTGCATACAAACATGATCGCATTGTCTCAAGTGCGCTAACCCCACATGAAAATATGAATATTTTACATTCCAATGTTCTTCACATAGAAGAATATGTTCTATTTATTCATAAATACATATTTCTATATATATATGATGTTTTTTTTTTGTAAAATATACATCTATACCTATAAATAGATGATTATATATAGGTATAGATGTATACAGATATTTATAGGAATATCTATTTAAAAATACTTAGATCATATTCCCGTATGTGAAGAAAATTGGAATGTGAAATATTTGCAGTAAATACATAGTTAAACACTTTATTAAATATACATATTGCATTAATATACTTTTACATGTTTTCATCTACTTGACTGCAAAGGGCTCCAATGCACTGATATATATGTATATATATGTGTACATATGTATTTATGTGTTTATATGTGTATATATGTCACACACACACACATACATACATATATATATATATATATATATATATATATACACACACATAAACATATTTAGACATGTACAGTGCATGTATGTATCTCTATGTTAAAACCCTTTGCCGGCCTATTATTTTTCTTTTCTAACACCTGAGTTAGTAAATTCAATAGACCAATAGTAGGATATGGGGAAGCACTCCAAAAGAGCTGACTGTCTTCTAATCCAAAGAAAAACCCAGTGTTCACAGTAAAGGTACTGGAGTATTAATAAGCCAGACGTACAACATAATAAACATTTCAGCATAATAACCGTCTCAGCACCAAACTGTGTTTAAGATAATACACGGATCACAGTTTTTGGTACATTGTATTAAACAACGGCACTTTACTGCATCTTATATTTTTGGCCTTTTTCAAAAGATTTTTTGTGAACATAGTTCATTTTTATACATTTTTTACTTTTTACTCATAGATGCATCTTTCATTATTACCAATGATATGATTATATACTTGTTATGATATGGAATATATGGGTTTTTTTTTTATTAGTTGTTTTTAGATTCTTTATATTTGCCCAGTTTGTATTATCTAGGCCTATAGCCCTCAATATATACCCACTATTGAAATCACCCATAGCTAGCTTTCAAGTGAAATGTAGCACTTTATTATAATTAGTATTCTATTTTGCAACATAGTTTGTATTTGGATATTATCCACAGTATTTTATATATACTGTATATATAACAACATTAGAAGACAGTAAGCTTCCCCATATCCTCCTGTTGCTGTTTTTACATTGTGTCTTACATTTTTTGGAGATTTGTGTGTAGACATTTTGGGGTTTTAGCATTACATTGTTACTCAGTAAGGCACTCACACCATTCCATTCACATAGTCACACTCTTAGTAAATTCAATCGCCTTACTGAATCTGATATTGATAAAACATATCCTGAAGATTAACTTTTTCCATGCAAAATAGATGAGCCTACTAAAAATAAATGATGTATATAAACTTTTAAAACCAGCAAGGATAATGGGACTATTTAAAGGAAAACAAAAACCTTGTCATTTCAAGACTTTTCCGTAGCCTTGCAATAAATTAACATACCAGCCAAGTGTAAATTTAGCTGAATAAATGAACACCTTATTCGCTGCAATTGTTTTTCAAAGGCCAAACTCAACCCCACCACCAGTCTCATTTGGAAGTGCTGATCCAGTCTTATCACTGAAGTAAATAATGCTTGCCACTATGATTTTGTCAATAAAACATGCATTAATTTGTAGTCTCTTATCTTATCTTCTCTGCTGAGGCTGTTTAGGGACAGATATTTAGGCTTGTGAAGTCTCTAATGTGTACTTGCAGTTCCCAGAATTTCAAAACCAACAATTTTCAGAATTAAATTACAGGAAAGCGAGCAAAATAAATAATGGCAGAATATTGTAGTTTTTGTACTATGCATAATTATTTTATATTACAGCCCTAAAGTATTTTGTGTCATATTCAGATCTGTAGAAACTACAGCTCCAGAGACCACCATTGTGGGCAGATTATGTCCAGGGACAGATCATCTACTTTCCAAGACATTTCTTCTCTAGAGTTCTGCACTTTGATGTCTCCTCTGTGGCACACTCTGTATTATTATCCCTTAGCTTCGGGTTTTGGGCTATTTGAGGTTATTCTAAAAATGGACATTTATAGCTTTATGTTCTCCATGGTTTCTGGATCTGAATGCTGGTTTAGGAATGCCTGAGAAGATATATATAGATCTAACCTGAGGATTAACCCCTTAACTACAAGAGACGGCACCAATGCAATCAATTAAAGGGGCATTGCACAAACTATTGTATATTTTATGCAGTCAAACGTCTTAAGAATATTTTGAAATATGCAAGAACACACATGTATGTCTATTGTTCACTAGTGGATAGGGACCATTCCCATGGAGGGAAAAAAAAGTTTGGCTCAATTCAGTGCAAGAACATCAATTTAAAAGGCACTGAAATACATTTAAAGGGACAGTACACTGTAAAATTGTTTTTCCATAAATGTATTTTAAATGACTTGTTATACCAACTGCAGAGTATAAAATGTAGGAGAAATTGCATTTTCGGGGTTTATTTGTGTATCTGAAGTAGCTGGTTTTGTGCTTTGAAACCACAGCCTATTACAATGGGTTGAGCTTCAGGTAATAACAGATCTCATTATGTTATCACTTTATGTACACAGACTTGCTTCCTTATCTTATATTTGTCTGGAACACCAAAGCTCAATACATAGAGAAAACAATGGAAAATTATCATTTTGTTACTTAACTATCCTGCATCCCACTGAGGGTGTAATCTCTTCTGCTGGCTGTGTTTACTTAGGCTTGTCAATAGCGTATACGCCAGTATCAAAACTTTCAGTATAGGTTGGGAAACCACAAGCTAAATCAGCTATTTCAAATGCTGAAATATGAGTAAAGGAGCTACTTGCAACCAATTTAATAAACTCTAGCAGGTAAAAAGGATCATTGGGAATAATTTAAAGGGGAGAAAGTTTTTGGGTGAACTGTCCCTTTAAGCACAAATACTTTAAAGCACAAATACTTTTTTTTAGAACAATGTCCCTTTAAAGGAGTCAAATAATACATTCATGGTTCAAACAGAGCCAGCATTTTAAAGAGACTTTTAAATCTGCTTCTATTATCAAATTGACTTTGTATCCTTTATTGAAAATCATACTTTAATCCCTGTACCCCACAGTCTTCTACAAATATCTTTAAAGGGACAACAAACAGGAAAAGGGAATACTGTATTTTTTTATTGTGCTATTGCTTGTGTATAACAAATTGTTTACCCTCTCCAAAGGGCTTAAACATACTAAACATATAATTAACCCCTTCTCTGCTAAGCTTTTTTTTTTTTTTTTTTTTAACCCATGTACTAAACTGATTTTTAGCTTAAATTTAAATGCTATTGTAATTCAAATTTCAATGAGTAACCCACACAAGTGATATACTGCCCCTTTAATTTTGTATTATATATATATATATATATATAGTAGTAGACTCATCTTTGTGTTTATTACTTACACAAATGTTCATCTGTACATATAAAAATGAAGCACAAATATTTGAGCAGCCCCCAGTGCCCCTCACACTTACTGCCTTACTAGTTGCCATATAACATTTTGCTGTCACCTGGGCCCTTGGCAAGCTGTTTGTTGTCTCCCTGACACCTCCTCAACCCTCCTCCTTACACAATACACACTTCCTCCACTTACAGCTTTTTTTTTAGAAGCTTTTGTTACATTCACAGCTTTTGATAGAGAATTTCAGCTGAATGGGACAGGAAAGACGGTGTGAGGTGACACATCGTTACAGGAGGAGGGAGTGGACAGATTACAGGGCTCTCAGCTCAGATCTCAAGGAAGACCTGTCATTCTGGGGCACAACCATGCCAGGAATTCAATGCAAACATCCACACCCAAAGAATGAATATGATACTGTATAAAATAATGCAGAACATAGTGATGTATCATCTGCAGGGAGCTTTTCATTATCCTTTACTCCCTGGTTTCTCAGCCAATGGTATATGTGCCATACATGGGTATTTAGGCCCTATGAGCAAGGGGTATTCCAGGCTAGCTATCTAATATTTAAAAATATTATTGGGTGCATATTCAGAAAATAAAAATATTGTATCACAGACAGTGAGATTCATCAGTGAATCAGTGTGGTAACTTGAAAGTACATATTTGCCAACTGTCCTGGTTTTCTTCGGACAGTCCTGGTTTTTGTTCTTCTTTCACCTGATATTATGGAAATCTGCCCATATATCATATCTTGTGTACATGTTGCTATTTCAAAAGTTGACATGGTTGTCTAATTTTTGTTTCATTTTTTTGTTGTTGTTATTTTGATTTAATTATTTTATAGACCGAGTAATTTATCTTTTGATAACTAATGTGGTGATGAGTTAACAGTTGAAAGATATATACAGCATCATTGATTATTGAGTTGTAGCTGTAAAAAGGGTATTTACAGATCCTTATAAATTCCACATTTTAGTTGTAATATTGTGGTGAGTTTATACAGCAATCATTTAGTTTCACAAACCTATTTTATAAAATCAAAATCATTATGTGGAGTTTATATTGTGGTTTTGGGGTAGAACTGCGTGGGTGGAGCTAGAGAAAACATTGGTGGGCGTGGCTAATATTTCTGTAACCTGCTTACTTGATTGTTCTGTGGTAAGGGTTCCTGGATTTTTTTTTCAATATTGGCATTTATAAAAGTACCAGCTGAAATATATCATACCAGAACGTTAAAGGTAAAGCATCACCCTGTTTAACAGTGCCAAAGTGTGTTACATAAAGTGAGTTACAATGAAATAAATGACAATGAAATAAAGCAAAAAAAAAAATATGCAAATAAAGCAAATTAAATATGTATGGAATGATGTAAGAGATGCAAATAAGTAGCACAATGAACATTTTCTAATGTTAATTTTATTCTTTTTTTTTTTTAAAGAAAGGCACCAGAATAACATTCTGTTTCTCTGTTTGTGTGTCTGAATCATGGATATATTTTGCAAAATTATCCCTGAGAGTGCATTCCATTTAGCCACCAATCAGCAAGCGACCCAGGTGCTGAACCTAAAATGGGCCAGCTCCTAAGCTTAAAGGGACACTGAACCCAAATTTTTTCTTTCGTGATTCAGATAGAGCATGACATTTTAAGCAACTTTCTAATTTATTATCAAATTGTCTTCATTCTCTTGGTATCTTTATTTGAAATATATAAAAGGCTGAAAACAGCACCAATCTGTAAGGAGGTGCACGTACCCAGGTCCTGCCAATGACCTCAAATAATGTCCAATCCACAAATAGAACAGCATCATCCAAGAGGTAAGTTTAAAAGTGTATCTTTATTGGGACATCACCATGATTAAGGTCATCTGACCCGAAACGTCGTGTTCTTGTGCTGTGTTTGGTGATGTCCCAATAAAGATACACTTTTAAACTTACCTCTTGGATGGTGCTGTTCTATTTGTGGATTGATCTTTATTTGAAATGCAAGAATGTAAGTTTAGATGCCGGCCCATTTTTGGTGAACAACCTGAGTTGTCCTTGCTGATTGGTGGATAAATTCATCAACCAATAAAAAAGTGTTTTCCAAAGTGCTGAACCCCAAAAAAAAGCTTAGATGCCTTCTTATTCAAATAAAGATAGCAAGAGAACAAAGAAAAATTGATAATAGGAGTAAATTAGAAAGTTGCTTAACCCCTTAAGGACACGGCCATTTTTCAATTTCTTTCCCTTAAGGACCAGGGCTATTTTTACATTTCTGCGGTGTTTGTGTTTAGCTGTAATTTTCCTCTTACTCGTTTACTGTACCCACACATATTATATACCGTTTTTCTCGCCACTAAATGGACTTTCTAAAGATACCATTATTTTCATCATATCTTATAATTTACTATTAAAAATATTATAAAATATGAGGAAAAAATGGAAAAAAACACACTTTTTCTAACTTTGACCCCCAAAATCTGTTACACATCTACAACCACCAAAAAACAACCATGCTAAATAGTTTCTAAAATTTGTCCTGAGTTTAGAAATACCCAATGTTTACATCTTCTTTGCTTTTTTTGCAAGTTATAGGGCCATAAATACAAGTAGCACTTTGCTATTTCAAAACCACTTTTTTTCAAAATGAGCGCTAGTTACATTGGAACCCTGATATCTGTCGGGAATACCTAAATATCCCTTGACATGTATATATTTTTTTTTAGAAGACATCCCAAAGTATTGATCTAGGCCCATTTTGGTATATTTCATGCCACCATTTCACCGCCAAATGCGATCAAATAAAAAAAAATGGTAACTTTTTCACAAACTTTAGGTTTCTCACAGAAATTATTTACAAACAACTTGTGCAATTATGGCATAAATGGTTGTAAGTGCTTCTCTGGGATCCCCTTTGTTCAGAAATAGCAGACTTATATGGCTTTGGCGTTGCTTTTTGGTAATTAGAAGGCTGCTAAATGTCACTGCGCGCCACACGTGTTTTATGCCCAGCAGTGAAGGGGTTAATTAGGGAGCATGTAGGGAGCTTGTAGAGTTAATTTTAGCTTTAGTGTAGTGTAGTAGACAACCCAAAGTATTGATCTAGGCCCATTTTGGTAAATTTAATGCCACCATTTCACCGCCAAATGCGATCAAATTTAAAAAAAACGTAATTTTTTTCGCAATTTTAGGTTTCTCACTGAAATTATTTACAAACAGCTTGTGCAATTATGGCACAAATGGTTGTAAATGCTTCTCTGGTATCCCCTTTGTTCAGAAATAGCAGACATATATGGCTTTGGCAATGCTTTTTGGTAATTAGAAGGCTGCTAAATGCCGCTGCACATCACACGTGTATTATGGCTAGCAGTGAAGGGGTTAATTAGGGAGCTTGCAGGGTTAATTTTAGCTTTAGTGTAGAGATCAGCCTCCCACCTGACACATCAGACCCACTGATCCCTCCCAAACAGCTCTCTTCCCTCCCCCACCCCACAATTGTCCCCGCCATCTTAAGTACTGGCAGAAAGTATCTTTTTTTTTTCTTTTTTTTTTTTGGAGCATTTGCTGCTGTGTAGGATCCCTCTTAGCCCCAAACCTCCCTGATCCCCCCCCAAACAGCTCTCTAACCCTCCCCCTCTACATTATTGGGAGCCATCTTGGGTACTGGCAGCTGTCTGCCAGTACCCAGTTACAAAAAAAATGTATATTTTTTATTTTTTGCCCACTTTTCTGTAGTGTAGCTCCCCCCCCCCAAGACTAAACCCCCACCCCCTCCCAGATCCCTTCGATTAACATATTTATCCCCCCTCTCTCCCTCTAAATAGAAACCACTGTTCCATAGTGTAATGGTTCCCACCAGCTCCCTCCCCGTGCACGCGCCCGCCCGCCTCCCCTGTGCACGCGCGCGCGTCCGTGCGCGCCCCCCAGCAATCCCGCCCACGATCCCGCCCACCGGTAAGCCATCGATCGCCGCCTACCCGCCTCCCACGTCTGCTCCCACCCACCAACGATCGCGGCATCGATGTCCGGTGCAGAGAGGGCCACAGAGTGGCTCTCTCTGCATCGGATGGGGAAAAATGTTATTGCAGTGATGCCTCGATATCGAGGCATCACTACAATAACCGGAAAGTGGCTGGAAACGATCAGGATCGCTTCCAGCCGCTTTCAACCCCAACGTCGTACAGGGTACGTCGCTGGTCTTTAAAGACCAGTTTGTGCAAGACGTACCCTGTACGACGCGTGTCGTTAAGGGGTTAAAATTTCATGCTCTATCTGAATCATGAAAGAAATAATTTGGGTTCAGTGTCCCTTTAAATTCCTGGTTTTCAAATAAAGATACCAAGAGAACAAAGAAATATTGAACCACAATATAGAAATATTTAACCACGCAGCTGACAATCTGAAGTTGCATCTTTGTCAAATCACACTTCAAATCATACAACAGTGCATTAACAGTAAACTATAAAATGAAAAATCAAATTGTGCAAATTTCTATTTAATCACCCAGACTCAGACATATCTAAAAAATTATATTTGTCATTTACCTAAATTTTTATTAACCATATTCAGCTGCTACCTACAGAATTTAAAAAAATCAGATATCTCAGAATGGA
Organism: Bombina bombina; assembly: GCF_027579735.1. Lineage (NCBI taxonomy): Eukaryota > Metazoa > Chordata > Amphibia > Anura > Bombinatoridae > Bombina > Bombina bombina. The sequence goes on along the minus strand of NC_069506.1, from coordinate 29,583,087 downwards.
CTATATTTATTAAAAATACAACAAATCAATATTGATCTTTTTTATAAAATGACACCTTAATTACAATATAAATATTGATACGCAAAAATAGAATTAATTAAAATGTAAAGTATTTAGATTTCAAATGGTCTCTGATTCTGATATATATACTGTATAATAGATTTATTTATGTGACACCAGATAGGCAAATGAATGTACACTGTGTAATTTTTTTAATTTAATCTCCTGGTCTGCACACTTTTTTTCCAGGGCCGGACTGGGAATAAAAAGCAGCCCTGGAAACATATGAAGACCAGCCCTATTTTCCATTGAGTCGTTAGAATGCACATGCCCCATTTTTTCTCAAAGGGCATTACTGAGATACTCCTCCCCACATTTTTTTTCATAATTAAATTATATTACTTTGTATTAAATAAAGATTGATGTTATAAAATCTCCTGGTATCCTGGTAGGCCAATCCGGCCCTGTTTTTTTCTGTGCCCTCTCTGAGGACTTCCAAGCCTATACAAAACCAAACTACATGTTCAAATGTAATGAAATCCATTTCAAATATGGGCATCCACTTTCAGAATTGTATGAAACAGCATTAATAATATACATGTATTGCTTTATATACTACAGAATTATGGGTCAGGTTTTTTTTTTTGTAGATATCTTTTTGAATAAACATGAAAATACATACATGACTTGATCCATGCAGACACTAATTGTAGAACAATATTTGTGTACTCATTCAACTGATCTTCTTTTAATATACATTTTTATGGGTCTGTGGATAAAAAAAATCAATGTGATTGTGACCTCATTATTTGAACAGTTTCTACACCCATATTAAAAGCTAACCAATATTACTTGCAGTTTTAAATGTACCTTAATCTTATGTAGTGCAAGAGATTTAGGCTGATTTGCCCCCTAGCTAGAGATTCCAGGTAAAATGGGATTACTGGAGATATACTGTACATGCAGCTGATAGGGGGGGGGGGGTATGAAACAAGGAAAAGGGACAAAGGATTATATAAAAGATAGAGAAGGTACATGGTATTAGAGAGGGTTAGGATCAAGGATTTATATGTTCTTTTGGGAGGGAATTCAACACATAAGGGAGGGGAGGCTCATGGGATTAGGAAGAGGGAAGGTGCATAGTATTAAGCATGAGGGATAGAACCAAATAAAGAAAGGCTAAAGGAATTATAGAGGAAGAGCATGCCGGCCAGTATTTAGGGATTATGTGCTTTACCTCTGTATTGTGGTAAATGCACACACACAGTTAATTTATGGGTTTCCAGAGGGCAATCCATGAAGTTCCCTTTGAAGGCCAAAGGGTTTAAAATATTAGAGACATTTCATTTTGTATATATGCATAACATAGATAGATAGAATATATATAGATAGATGATATAGATGATAGATAGATAGATAGATAGATAGAGATTGACAGACAGGCAGGCAGATGATAGAATGATAGATAATAGATAGATGATAGATAGATAGATAGATAGATAGACAAACGATAGATAGACAATAGATGATAGATAGATAAATAGACGATAGATAGATAGACGATTGATAGATGACAGACAGATGATAGATAGATAGATAGATAGATGATAGATAGATAGACAGATAGATAGACAAAAGATGCTTGATAGATAGATAGATAGATAGATAGATAGACAAAAGATGCTTGATAGATAGATAGATAGATAGATAGATGATAGCTAGATAGATAGATAGATAGATAGATAGATAGATAGATTATAGACAGACAGAGATCTACAAAAAATAAATGTTTTAAAAGTATTTACAACTATTTTATTAGCACAGTTTACATTATTTTTCAGACGTGCCAAAATGTGGGATTTGTTACTGTTGACATTACATCACCGGATATATTAGAACAGAAGTACAACTAAAAGTATCTAAAAACAAATAATACATTTGCATATGTCTACTGTTTTGTGGTCCAGAGACACACCTCTTTAAAAGCCTCATGAATAGTTTAGCTTGTCTACTTTGCTATGGCCAAGACAGATATATATTTTGCGCTCCGGTATTGATGTTCACGCTCACATGGAAGTGATTGGTAGGTATGTTTTGTTTACAATCCAGAAAGCATACTTACCGATCAGCACTTGTGTAAGTGCCATTGATTGAGCAGTCAGTGCTGACCTTAGCATTAATAAAGGTTTTATCATCATTGTTTTTTACTGCTGCTTTAGCACAGTAATATGCTGGTGTTGTACAGCCCACATATTCTTACCTACATTTTATACCCCTTTAAACATTTTACAGGGAGTTATCTTATTGAGTTTAATTTCCCTATTTAAAAATAAATTGGGTGACGGCTGCCTGAGCTCATCACTTTATTGCAGGTTTATGTACAGAGTGACTGGCAGACGGATAAATAGCTACACAGTCACCATAAAGATTAGGTTGACAGACTAGTAGCCATGTGTTTCAGTCTTTTAGGGCAGACTGGTTTGTCTCTGGAGACAGAATTTAATAGACAGGTTGGACAATCATTTGAAGGATAAGAATTAGTGACACTTGGTATCATAATCAGGCTGAAGTATAAGGAATTCACAAAATGAGAAGCCATTGATTTTGACTTATAATAAGAATCAGTAATAATCTGTTCTGCCTATTCTAATAAAGTCCATGTTTAATTTAAGGGAAACTGAACTCCACAATTTTCTCTCTTCAGTATGAATCAACAATATGCTGAATTATTTTTTACATGAAAATAGTCAAGTTCCTTTATTTTAAAATTCAAATTGAAACTAATACAGCAGTTTGCCTATGATGTCCCTTTAAATTGATGGTAAACGTTACCTGTTTTAAAATCAGGTCCTGAATCTAAGCAATATTTTAGATGGACTTTAATTGATCACATTTAATAAAGATGCACTGTACCTTCATTATTAATCTAACCTGGCCTTTATAATACTCCACGCTCCGGCTGCCCAATTCAAAATTTATATTTTTTTGAGAGCTAACGGTTTGAACTGTTCTCCAATCAACGTTCCAGCAATAAACAAATGGCTAGATTACGAGTTTTGCGTTATGAGCGACTCGGTACTAACTTGCAAGTTATTTCCACCGCTCACCTCCCTATAGCGCTGCTATTACAGGTTTTCATAAACCCGGCGTTAGCAGGCAATATTGCAGCATTGAGCAAAATTGAGCTTAATACCGCACCCAAATACCAGCGCTGCTGTGAGCTGGTTTTACGTGCTCGTGCACAATTTGCCCATAGACATCAATGGGGAGAGACGGCTAAAAAAAAGCCTAACACCTGCAATAAAGGAGCGTAAAGCTCCGTAACGCAGCCCCATTGATTCCTATGGGGAACGAAAATGTATCTTTACACCTAACACCCTAACATAAACCCTGAGTCTAAACACCCCTAATCTGACACACCTGACATCGCCGACATCTACATTATACTTATTAACCCCTAATATGCCGCCCCCGACGTCACCAACACCTACATTACATTTATTAACTCCTAATCTGCCGCCCCTAACATCGCCGCCACCTACTTACACTTATTAACCCCTAATCTGCCGCCCCCAACGTTGCCGCCACTATACTAAAGTTATCAACCCCTAAGCCTAACCCTAAGTCTAACCCTAACACCCACTAACTTTAACATAATTAAAATAAATCTAAATAAAAATTACAATTAATACCTAAATAATACCTATTTAAAATAAATAATTACCTATAAAATAAACCCTAAGCTAGATACAATATAACTAATAGTTACATTGTAGCTATCTTTGGTTTTATTTTTATTTCACAGGCAAGTTTGTATTTATTTTAACTAGGTATACTAGTTAGTAAATAGTTATTAACTATTTACTTACTACCTAGCTAAAATATATTCAAATTTATCTGTGAAATAAAACCTAACCTGTCTTACACTAACACCTAAGCTTACACTACAATTAAATAAATTACATTAATTAAATACAATTAACTAAATTAAAAAAAACCCCACTAAATTACACAATATAAAAAAGAAATGATGAAATATTTAAACTAATTACACCTAATCTAATAGCCCTATCAAAATAAAAAAGCCCCCCCAAAATAAAAAAAAACACTAGCCTAAACTAAACTGACAATAGCCCTTAAAAGGGCCTTTTGCGGGGCATTGCCCCAAAGAAATCAGCTCTTTTACCTGTAAAAAAAAATGCAAACAACCCCCAACAGTAAAACCCACCACCCACACAACCAACCCCCCCAAATAAAATCCTATCTAAAAAACCTAAGCTCCCCATTGCCCTGAAAAGGGCATTTGGATGGGCATTGCCCTTAAAAGGGCATTTAGCTCTTTTCCATTGCCCAAACCCTAAACTAAAAATAAAACCCACCCAATAAACCCTTAAAAAAACCTAACACTAACCCCCGAAGATCCCCTTACAGTTTTTGAAGACCGGACGGACATCCATCCTCAACAAAGCCAGGAGAAGTCTTCATCCAAGCAGCAAGAAGTGGTCCTCCAGGCGGGCAAAAGTCTTCATCCAGACGGCATCTTCTATCTTCATCCTTCCGACACGGAGCGACTCCATCTTCAAGACATCCGGTGCGGAGCATTCTCTTCTTTCGATGGTCGCTGAAGAATGAAAGTTCCCTTTAAATGACGTAATCCAAGATGGCATCCCTTGAATTCCGATTGGTTGGTAGAATTCTATCAGCCAATTGGAATTAAAGGTGAAAAAATCATATTGGCTGATGCAATCAGCCAATAGGATTGAGCTTGCATTCTACTGGCTGTTCCACTCAGCCAATAGAATGCGAGCTCAATGTGAGTCCCTTGAATTTAAAGGAACCTTCATTCTTCAGCGACCATCGAAAGAAGAGGATGCTCTTCGCCGGTTGTCTTGAAGATGGAGCCGCTCCGCGTTGGAAGGATGAAGATAGAAGATGCCGTCAGGATGAAGACTTCTGCCCGTCTGGAAGACTACTTCTTGCCGCTTGGATGAAGACTTCTCCCGGCTTCGTTAAGGATGGGTGTTTGGTCTTCAAAGGATGGGTGTTTGGTCTTCAAAAACTGTAAGTGGATCTTCGAGGGTTAGTGTTAGGTTTTTTAAGGGTTGGTTTTTTAAGACTTCTCCCGGCTTCGTTAAGGATGGGTGTTTGGTCTTCAAAAACTGTAAGTGGATCTTCGAGGGTTAGTGTTAGGTTTTTTAAGGGTTGGTTGTGTGGGTGGTGGGTTTAACTGTTGGGGGGTTGTTTGTATTTTTTTTACAGGTAAAAGCGCTGATTTCTTTGGGGCAATGCCCCGCAAAAGGCCCTTTAAGGGCTATTGTCAGTTTAGTTTAGGCTAGTGGGTTTTTATTTTGGGGGGCTTTTTTATTTTGATAGGGCTATTAGATTAGGTGTAATTAGTTTAAATATTTGATTTATTTTTTTGTAATTTAGTTAATTGTATTGAATTAATGTAATTTATTTAATTGTAGTGTAATGTTAGGTGTTAGTGTAAGACAGGTTAGGTTTTATTTTACAGGTAAAGGTGTATTTATTTTAACTAGGTAGCTAGTAAATAGTTAATAACTATTTACTAACTAGTTTACCTAGTTAAAATAAATACAAACTTAGCTGTGAAATAAAAATAAAACCTAAGCTACCTAAAATGTAACTATTAGTTATATTGTAACTAGCTTAGGGTTTATTTTATAGGTAAGTATTTATTTTTAAATAGGTATTATTTAGGTATTAATTATAATTTTTATTTAGATTTATTTTAATTATGTTAAAGTTAGTGGGTGTTAGGGTTAGGGTTAGACTTAGGGTTAGGTTTAGGGGTTAATAACTTTAGGATAATGGCAGCGACGTTGGGGGCGGCAGATTAGGGGTTAATAAGTGTAGGTAGGTGGCAGCGATGTTAGGGACAGCAGATTAGGGGTTAATAATATTTAACTAGTGTTTGCGATGTGGGAGTACGGGGGTTTAGGGGTTAATATATTTATTATAGTGGTGGCGATGTTGGGAGCGGCAGATTAGGGGTTAATAAAAAAATTTTAGTGTTTGCAATGCGGGAGGGCCTCGGTTTAGGGGTTAATAGGTAGTTTATGGGTGTTAGTGTACTTTTTAGCACTTTAGTTATGAGTTTTATGTTACGGATTTGTAACATAAAAGCCATAACTACTGACTTTCAGTTTACGGTATGGATCTTGTAGTTTTAGGCTGTACCGCTCACTTTTTGGGCGGACAAGCAATGTCGTAATACTGGCGCTATGGAAGTCCCATTGAAAAAGGACTTTTTTAAAGCTGTGGTAGTTACGTTGCGTGACGACCAAAAAAGTGTGCGGTACAGCTGTACCTGCAAGACTCGTAATAGCAGCAGGGCCGTCTTTAATATTGACTGGACCCCGGGCAAACATTTTCTTGCCCCCCCCCTCCCATGCAATTTCGCTCTCCACCCCAACATCCCAAAAAACAACTAAATCAATTTTTTTTTTTTTTTTAATTATTAGCCCAGTAGTGGATCATCCACTGCTGGGCTAATCATTAAAAAAAAATTGCAATATGTGAAACTGGACCCAAGCAGTACTAATAAGTAAATAAATATATAAATTCCTCCACTTTGCATTAATTTAATATGCTTTTGAATGTGATTCTGGTGTGAGGTTAGCTGGTTAAAGAGATTTAGAGCAGCCAACAGGAGCAAAGCAAGGTAAAGACTGAGGCGGAAGCATAGAGGTGCAGACAGATATAAGTTTACTGACTGGAACAGTAGAACTACTATGGGAATCTGAAAAATCTGAAACAGAGAGAAATAAAAACTATAAAAATAAACCTTACCTTAATGTGTGAAGTATCAGCATGACACTATACATCAGCCACAGCAGCACATGTCACTACTTTGCTAGGAACAAGTTCCCTCTCATCCTGCACTAGACAATGCTGCATGGAGGAGGGGCATGTGTACACTCACTTATTCTTCCCACTGACACCTTTCTACAAAGCACTGTTTTCCTAACAAACTTCAGTTAGTTGACCTTAGAGCCACAGCAGAAAGAGCAGGGATAAGGGGGACCAGCAGACTGCATGTTGTCTGCCCAAGGGTGCATGGATACAGACGAGTCACACAGCCTCAAGACTGAAGAGAGCAGTGTGTGCAGCTGCACAGATGCTCAAATCCACACGTGCCTGACACTCCAGCTTTCGGCTGCATGCGGCCTATAGTCAGCCCTACCCAGAAACAATCCCCACCACCAGAGCAGTTACCTGGTAACAGTGGTAACCCCAGCAGGACCTTTTCTGATGCAGTGGGATTGACTGGATGCCTAGTTAGGGGCTTAGCATCCAGTGCTGCACAGTGCACATCTAAAACAGCACATGGCACATGACATTGGCACGGTCTGGCACCTTTTCTCACAAATAAATATAAGCAGAGAACGTTTGACTGTGACAATATTAGACTGACTGTGTGTGTCCCCCATGTTTATAGACATCAGCAGTCTGGCATGAACTTAAAAAAAAAAAATTTTTTTTTTTTTTTTTTTTAGGACTATAGGGCCCCTCAACAAAGACTGGGCCCAGGGCAGCTGCCCCCTTTTGCCCTGTGTTAAAGACGGTCCCTGAATAGCACGGTAGTGAAAAAGCAGCATTATGAGGGGCTTTTTTCTCCCCATAAACGCAAAACTCGTAATTTAGCCGAAAGTGCATATGGCTAGAGTCCCGATTGGAAAACAGTTCAAAACCATTAGCTCATGAGTTTTGAAGTGGGCAGCCAGAGTGCAGGGGTATTTAGAATGTCACGGCTAGATTAAAAAGTAAGTAACAGTGCATCTTCATTAGAAGTGATCAATTAAAGTCCATCTAAATCATGTACAAATGACCATCACTTTAATTATGGGTAGTAAAAAGATATGCTATAGACGTTCATTATGTATTTGCAAACAATTTCCTTAAAAACTGTTTTTTTCTTGTCCCTAGAGAGGCTCAAGTGCATCCAGCAGACCTCAAAAAAACCTCACACTGCAAACAGCGTACACAAAAATCGCTTGATTAGTGCAGCAGCGTATTTATATCTGTTTCAATCGATCACAGCAGGGAACATAAGATAAACATTTCATGGGGAATTTTCAAGGGTCCCAGGACTGCTCATTAACAGCAAAAAACAGTGCAAAGTTGTTTTTGTTTTTTTCTAAATTGTAATTTAAATGCTTATAAAACATTCTTGTTGTATGCAGTCTATAATCGCAGATACATACTATGCATAGTTAAAATACTTAAAGGGACACTCAAGTCAAAATAAACTTTTATGATTTAGAAAGAGCAGCAGTTTTAAGGACACTTTCCAATTTACAAATATTGCACAGTCTTTTTCTATTCACACTTTCTGGGGAACAAGATACTACTGAGCAGTCCTGGGACAAGCACACAGTGTATACGTATACTAAGTCTGTGATTGGCTGATGTCTGTCACATGATACAGGGGGCTGGAAAATGGCAGAAAAATAAATTTGTCAGAAAAAAATCTAATGGTTTGTTTGTTCTTTACTTGTTAATTATTGCAAATCTACTGCATTGAGTGATCATTTAATATCTCTTTAAATTCTCCCATCATATGTATTTTCTCTCTCCTCTCCTCCAAGCTCTACATAAAATCTTTCCTTGTAAACCAGTTTTATTTTTTACACCATATACCATTCTAAAAGTAATCTCTCTCTCTTTTCTAGCTTATTTTTGTCCATAGTCTGCTGCAGGGGGGGCACCAGAAATCCTCAGCATTAAACCTGATGCCCCCTCTTTGGCCCCTTTAACCATGACAGTCCTCACTATAGTGATTTTTTCCACCAGTGTGTGTGTGCGTCCCTTTACCGTTTGCCTGTGTGTCGCCTAACCCTTGTATGGTTCCTGAAGGACTTTTCTGTTTATATCCTTCTGGAGATATGACTTGCAGATGGCTACACGGTTTTTATTTATATAACGGCTGACTAGAGATCCGTTAAATGTAATAAACACTAGTACACTGGTGGGGTCAGTTTGAGGTCCCTCTACCAAATCATATTATTTTAGCAAATACAACATGACTGCACAATACATGTAAAATAACTTAGTGGGAAGTTACAGGTTAATGAGCCATCAAGGAGTTAATTGCTGTGAAATATCTAAACATGGAATTTGAACCTTTCAGATTTGCTAATCACAATGGAACCATAAATTGTTGAGGCGACTCAAGTGTCCTGAGGGGTTTGAGAAGGATTATCCAAGCCTGGGTGTGGTGAAGGAATGGTTTATATATTTTTTTCTTTCAGTCTCATCAGCCTGGATGGTTGACATGCACAAGAAAACACTTGTTAAAGGGTGTGTTATCAATTCCTAATTTCCTATCTCATTACATGCCATAATCACTTGATAAACTTTTATTGCCCTGTTCTCACACAGTATAATGCTGGGGGCAGACATTTTTGTCACTACTTCATGTTTTACAGAACAACCTGTAAATCTTTATTAACATAAAAAAAAAGAGAGAAAATTAAGTGACATTTAAACTCAAAATGTAATTCCCCAGTTCATTTTTTTATCATCTGTAGTTAATATTAAGTTGCAATGTGTATTTGTTATTTATTTTACCTGTTGTTATGGTAATTTATTTGTAACCAACTTTTTGCTTCATTTAAAAGTTCAAAATGTTCCAGTTTTCCTTCTTTAAAAAAAATAATAAATAAATAAATATTGTATGTTTCTATCCTGTATATCCTAAAGTTTTTTTTGTCATACTTTATTTAGCACATGAATATCTGTTTAAAAAAAACCCACAAACAAAACACAAACAAACTAATGTTCCTATTCTGTATAACTGTTTCTTGTCTTACTTTATTTAGCACAGAAATGTCTGTTAAAACCCCCAAAACAAAACAAAAAAACCCTATGTTCCTATATTTTCTGTATTACGTAATGTTTCTTTTCAGACTTTATTTAGCACAGTAACGTCATACATTCTTTTTGAGAAAGAGATATTTTTATACATCATGTCCCTTTAAAAAAATAACTATAATGTTCCTTGAACTCAGATACATGGGTATCATGTCATTCCTTTTGCTTTTTTTATCTTTTTGTCTTTTTAAATTAAACTTGCATGTTCCAGATAAAGTATGCCATTTTGGGAGACTTTTAAATTGTAGTTATTGTTCAAATTTTACCTTGTAATACTTTTACCCTTTGATGAAAAGCATAACTAAGTAGGCTCAGGAGCAGCAATGAATTACTGGCAGCTAGCTGGTGACTGGTCGCTACACACATATGCCTCTTGTCATTGGCTCACCAGATTTGTTCAGCGTTATCCTTGTAGTGCATTGCTAATCTGGAACTGACTGTGAGTTTAAAGGGATAGGAAAGTCACAATTAAATTTGTAAAAATCAGATAAAGCATGTAATTTTAAGACACTTATACAGGGCCGGATTGGCATACCAGGAGATTTCCCGGTGGGCTGTAACAGCTGGGGCTGGAAAGCTACAATTTAAAGAGCTGACAATGGATGCAACTGGGTTGTAGGGTGCCTATATAACATCAATCTGGCATTTGTATTTAATAAAAAGTAAATATAATTTAATTCTGAAAAATATATTGGGGAAGGAGTGCGCCGGTAATCCCCTTTGAGAAAAATGGGGCATGCGCATTCCACCGACTCAACAGAAAATAATGCTGGTCTTTATATTTTTCCAGGGCTGCTTTTTATTCCCAGTCCGGCCCTGCACTTATAAAATAACTTCTATTTTCAAATGTGCTTCATTCTCTTTGTATCCATTGTTGAAAATGAATACGCACATATCCTTCACTTATGGGAGCTAGCTGGTGATTGGTGCCTGCACACATTTGTCTATTGTGATTGGCTAACTAGATATGATCAGCTCGCTGCCAGTATTGCAATGCTGTTCCTTCAGCAAAGGATAACAAGAGAATGAAGAATATTTGATCATAAAAGTGAATTTGAAAGTTGTTTAAAATTGTATGTTCTACCCGAATTATGAATGAAATTATTAGGGTTTCCTGTAATTTTAAGCCCATTGCAAGTGAAAGTTCAATAACATTAATAATATAATAAAGCAGAGCCTTTCCCTTTTGTGCGCGTATGTCCCTTTAAACTTTTAGGTAGCTGACTGCAGGTTTTTCTGCAATGTATAAAATTATACAACTGATAACTCAATATAGTGTAGTGGTTGATTGTGAACTGATGATATCCCTGTCCAGTGTATCCTTTTTGCACAATCATGTAAATCAAATCTTATATTCATCAGGGACTTAGGGATTCTAGTGATTTATTGTTAGATTTCACAGAATTAGGGTGAGGATCCAGTCTGTAACTGCACTTAGTAAATATGGCCCTTTTTAATTCTAATATTCTGATTCATTCATGGAAATTTGTTAAAGTTAAACAAGGTCTCAAATTAGTTTTATTATTTTTGAATTGTTTCAAAAAGTGGATATGAAAACCTGAAAAACGTGTTGAGGTTATTGCAGGGGGTTGGGTGAATAAGCAGTGGTACTGGTCTCTGTCGGTGAGGACACATTTCTTTGTGACTGTCACTTTTATTGGCTGAGTCCTGTGTCTTTTCACCCTTGTGTTTTTATGGCTTTAATTTACACTAACTGCCGGAAAGACAAGCTCATAAACTTTACTTCTGTTTGTGTGTTACTATAACAGCCTGAGGTATTAGGCAGTGAGTCAGGCCCAGGGTCCATTACTGAGTTATCAGCAAGGTATGAGCAAATGTTGAAAACATTTTAAAAAATAAATATATTTTAATACATTCTTAAAGAGACATTCTACTGGAAAATGACATACTCTGTTAGAATTACTTACTTTATCTTGCTAAGGTTGCATATAGCCACTTTAAGAGAGGATACTTATGAAAAATACATATGTCAGGGACTGTTTAAAGAAATGTTTGAATAATGTTCATTTATAAGAACCCTGACATATGTATTTTTCATATGCCCCCCCCCCCTTAAAGCGGCAACAACAGGGCCAAAACTATATGGGACCGATGATAAAAACTCATCGCTTGCAGAGAAATCAGGTAATACAATTTTGAGCATTACATTAATAATGTATGTGTCTCTTTTATATCTAGAACCCTAGATAAAGAGATAAACAGCTCTCAAGCTAAAATGATCCTTTCTAAAATGATTTGAGGGACCGCAGGAAGTGACATCGAGACTTGTTGCCAGAGCAGAGAGCTTTAGTATCATCAGACCCTATGTGTTTAACACCAGCAAAAAGGTAAAGTCCCACTCAGGAGGTTCAAGCTTTGTGTTTCTCAAGCAGGAAACTGTTGGTTAGCCAGTCAGAAGGGACAGTCTCACATACTTGCTATTGACCACCAGTTCCCTGCTAGGGAGAAGAGGGAATTTACCTGTTTGTTTAAACTCCTAGTAAAAGACAAATAGATAGAAAGATGGATAAATAGATAGATAGAAATAAAGAGATAATAGATTGATTGGTAGATAATAGATATAAAAATAGATAGATAGATAGATAGATATAGAAAGACAGACAGACAGACAAATAGATAGATAGATAGATAGATAGATAGATAGTAGACAGACAGTGGCAGACATCTGATAGTGACGCCTGGTGGTTCCTGTGACACACTGTGACTCATTTTTTGTACAACTCCACCTTTTTTTTCAGAATCCATTTCTAGTAAGAAAATATTCAGGAATGCTATAAATCAAAATTAATTTGCTAAGCAAGGTTTCAGTATATTGAAAGATTTTAGACTACTGTGGTTGGTTTTAGACTGTAGCGGACAGAGCGTTGTCTCAATCTCTCTTATCTCTTTATCTATCTCTCTACTCTCTCTCTTTCTCGCCTCTCTCCTCTTTCTCTTCTCTCTCTCTCCTCTTTCTCTTCTCTCTCTGTCCTCTATCTCTTCTCACTCTCTCTTTCCTCTCTATCCACTCTCTTTATCTCTCTTTCTTCCTGTCTCTTGCTTTCCCTCTCTCTTTCTCTCTTCCCTCTATCTCTTTCTCTCTTTCTCCCTCTCTCTCTCTCTCTCTCTCCCTCTCTCTCCTCTCTCTCTCTCTCTCTCTCTCTCTCTCTCTCTCTCTCTCCTCTCTGTCCCTTGCTTGGAAAAACTTTCCTGTTTTACTTTGCACTTCAATTTCCCTGTAAAGGAATTGTAGCTTTAGAAGTGACTGGGTAAAAAAAAAATGTCATCATTAAAGGGTTGTGGTGTCTTGTCATATAGGGCATTTTACGTTCTTTGTAATTTGTAAGTAGCTGTGTGAGGTTGCCTGGGAATGCGTTGTGGTCATGCCACTATGTATTTTAAGGAGTGGAATTCAGGGGAATCACTTCAAAGAGAATCTGTGAGGTGAAAATAAAAGTACCAAGCTTAGGAAGAAGAAAAAGACAAAACTTTCTTGTATCCCAAGCTGTTCCACAACCTGCCATAATCCAGCTATTCCTGTGCTGACCCCTGAACATAATACAATTCATTCAGTGTCCCTGTGTCTGCCCATGCTGCCAACTCATTGAAACCATGTGTCTTCCTCAGTTATTCTGTTCTCTCTGACCACACACACTCATTCCTGCTTCCCCATTGCAAACCCTCTACACGTGGAAAACCTTAGATATACTTAAATGGACATTAAACATTAAACAATAGTGATGCATTCAAAGAAAGATTCACCTTAATTTATAATAATATGTAGAAGTAATTTTTTAATTATATCAATTGTTTATATATTGAAGAAATAAGTGTAAAGTTTTCGTTTCTATATTGTAATTGGTACTGCCATGTTGCAATTCTGTTCTTTTTATCTGATCTACTCTGCTGAGGCCAGTTAGCTTAGTGATCTGAGTAAAGTATTAATCTACTGTCCCTTTACAGTTACACAAAAAAAGTAATCCATTAACTTTAATATATTGTTTTAATGTCCCTAAGAAGATTGCAGCACAAGAAGGCATTAAACATATACATGTTTTAATTATGTATTAAAAGCCTTCAGATTGCTGTACTGAGGCAGAAACTACACCCAATCAGAGGCCATACTGCCATACAATCCCATAAGGCAGTTGTCACTTAGAAGCCTGTTGCCATTGACAATCGTGGTTCAGGTTCTTCAGTACCTGATTGGCTGTAGCCTCTGCAGCCTCATTTTGAAGGGGAAAAAAACACAACTTTGAGAAGGCTGTAGGTTACAAGATAGGAGTAATGGTAAATATGTACAATTGTATAATGTATATTTTAACAACTTACTTGCATTACAGTATTCACTGAGACATGGAAGTGATGTATGAATGTGTCACTTTAATATCCATAGATGACAGTTCAGTCTTAATTTATTGCCATGTTGGTTAATCTCTTTGGAGCTCCCTGTGGGAGAGATTTATGGTCTCAGATGGTAGGAAAAAAAGGCCTGCAAAGGGTTTTTAACATAGATACATGCATATTCATGTCTAAATATGTATATCTATGTATATATATATATATATATATATATATATACATATATATATATATTAATTTTGTATATGTATATATATATTTACATCAAAAAGAAAGAGTACTGGATGCTCCGATAAAATAAACAAATTTATTAATACTTCTTAAAATAACAAAATCATGGAGAAACAAAAAGACACGTTTGCAGGCGCAGCACCAGGGCTTACGCGTTTCGGCTGTGAAGCCTTAATCATAGCATACAGGTGCTGTGCCTGACAGGTGTTCTTAACACCTTAGGTTGATTCTCATTGGTTAAAGGAAAAATTTAAAAGAAAAAGAAAAACAACCCGCCCGCTTGGAAGTGTCAAAAACTGAATATAGTATGTGTGAAGCAAATACAACATCACAACTGGTATATATACACAATAAGCAATAAATCGAGCAAAAGTCCATATGTATGCAAAAGTCCTATACAATTATTGATTAGGACATAGACTCGGATAAGAAGGTTTAAAGGACAAAACACTGAAAATACGTCAAATAGGGGACAAAAATATTAGACAGAGGTACTGAAAATGCAGGGAGATGATGTTTTATACACATCCACTTCATGATAATGTGAAATAAAGTTCAATACCCAATAAATATGCTAAAGTGACTGACCATGAAAAAATGAAAATTATCAAAAGAATCCGGACTACTGATGCGAACATGCACAAAATGTACATGATGATATAAGGTATAGTGTAAAATTGTGTATATTAACGCTACTATAGAATACAAATAAATAAAATTCGGAAAATTAACTAAATGTGAACTAGAAGTATCATCTGTATCTAACCTAATAAGAAATGATGAAAGAGGAAGAAAAAAGGGGATAAAATATAAAAATATATAAAAAAGAAAATGACAAGTAAAAAAAGGCTATCTTAAAGTAGGCATTACAACCTGGGGGAGATAACAAAGAACTGGAGTTATTCCCAGTAATTTATTAAATCATACCTAGAGTTAAGTCCTTTGGGTATTCTGGTGTCGAGTTTAAACATCCAGAATGCCTCTCGTTTGGCCAATAATTTTACTGAGGTTACCACCTCTGCTAGGCAGGACAACTTTTTCAATGATGCACCATTTCAATGATGTAAGGTTATTGCCATGTTTACCATAAAAATGGAGTACCAATGGAGTTGTGGCTTTTCCTATGTTGAAAGATGACAAGTGTTCCCTAAATCTGGAGTTCATATCTCTAGAGGTGAGTCCTACATACTGCAGATGGCATTCGGTGCAAGAAATGAGGTATATGACATTGCTAGCTGTGCAGTTGAGACAGGTTTTGATGTCAAATGTTTGGCCAGTAATATAAGACGTGAAATTATTGGTGACCTGGACAAAGTCACAAGGTTTGCAACGTCTGCTACCACATTTGAACATCCCAACATGTCTCAACCAAGAGCTTTGATTAGTCTCAATTTTTTTGAGTTCTGTAGGTGCTAGGATACCCCCTAGTGTGTTACTTTTTCTATAGGAACATTTTAGCCCCTTCTCAACTGTAGTCACTAATTTGTCATCAGCAGCCAATAAGGGCAAAATGTTTTTTGACTATACTGCATACTTTGTTGTACTCTGAGCTGAACTGTGTAACGAAGTACACTCCTTGGGACGATTTTGAACTGTCACTCTTAGGTTTATCTTGTAAGAGTGTCTTCCTATCTATATGTTCAAGGGACTTTTTGGCCCTTGTAACATCGTGTGAAGGATACCCTCTTTCCGAAGTCTTGCTGACAGAGAATCAGCTTCTTTGGCATAAGTAACTCTGTCAGAACAGTTTCTCTTTAATCTGGTAAATTGTCCTTTGGCAACAGCAAATCTCATTTGTATGGGATGGCTGCTGTTGCCATGCAACAGGGTATTCCCAGATATGGGTTTTCGATACACGCTCATGGAGACACCACCGTCTTGAGCACCTGTGAGAGTGAGATCCAAAAAATTAATGTGCGTGTTATGTACCTCATAAGTGAATTTTAGATTCAAATCGTTTGAATTCAGAAATTCCAAGAAAAGTGGCACATCTGACTGTCTGCCTGACCATACCAAGAGGAGGTCATCGATATACCTCCTGTAAAATTTGATATTTTGTTTGAAGGGATTCCCCTCTCCAAAGATGTGGCACAGCTCCCACCAACCCAGGTAAAGGTTGGCGTACGAGGGAGCAAACTTGGCTCCCATGGCTGTGCCACATCTCTGGAGATAGAAATCCCCCTCAAACCTGAAAAAATTGTGTGTGAGAAGGAACTCAATTACAATGATAATAAAATTTTGGAACTCTTGGGATAGGTCACTGTAATTATGGAGGAAGGAGGAAATTGCTTGCAGGCCTTGTGTATGAGGTATAGATGAATACAGGGCTACTGCATCTATGGTTAACCATGCATATTCATCCTTCCATTGAAACGTCTCCAAAATATTAATTATATGTTTTGTGTCGCGAACATATGATACTAAAGATAGTACCATAGGTTGTAAAATCGAGTCTACCCACTGTGAGAGGTGCTCCAAAAGGGAGTCAATCCCACTCACAATGGGTCTGCCTTGTACTTGTGTAATACTTTTGTGCACTTTTGGAAAATGATGGAAACAGGGGATCCTTGGAAATTGTACATCAAGATATTTAACAGTCTTATCATCCAGGAAACCCTGTTCCCTACCATCATCCAAAATGTGTTTCAATTGTGATTTGAAGATGTTGGTAGGATCCCTGTGAAGTTTTTCATAATCGTCTGTGTTTGTGAAGCTGACGTTTGGCCTCAGCAATATAATCACTCCTATTCATTACGACTACTGCCCCGCCTTTGTCGGCGGGGCGTATGACTATCTGATTATTGCCCCTAAGTTCAGCTAGGGCATTTTTCTGTTTAAGGGTAAGGTTTTGTCTAACTTTCTTGGTTTCTTTGTGAAGCTTAATTAAATCCATCTCGACTCTCTGTTGGTAAGTTTCTAAGATTTGGCCTCTACTCATGATAGGATAGAAACTAGATTTCTCCATAAGTGTGGTACCTCTGTTGGTGAGATCTGTCTCTGTGCTAGACTCAGTTGCTAGGGTTTGAAGGGCAACTATGTCACACAATTTCTGCAAAATCACTAATGTTATTAGTCATGGATGGTGTGGATGTGGCTCGTTCAGCTGACGCAGTGTGTGTACTGAAAAAATGTTTTTTCAGGGTCAAGTTTCTTATAAGGCGATTTACATCTATAAGTGTTTGAAAAAGATTGAAACTGCTCGTAGGTGAAAAGCCTAAGCCTAAAGCTAAAACAGAATGTTGTTGTGGTGTTAAATTCACAGATGAAAGGTTAATGACATTTGTAATCATTTGTATTTGCTCAGTGGTTTGTTCCCCCTCCGAGGATATCTGGCTTGACCAACTTTGGTCGATCCTCCATTGTGTGTTTCTTATTAGGTTAGATACAGATGATACTTCTAGTTCACATTTAGTTAATTTTCCGAATTTTATTTATTTGTATTCTATAGTAGCGTTAATATACACATTTTACACTATACCTTATATCATCATGTACATTTTGTGCATGTTCGCATCAGTAGTCCGGATTCTTTTGATAATTTTCATTTTTTCATGGTCAGTCACTTTAGCATATTTATTGGGTATTGAACTTTATTTCACATTATCATGAAGTGGATGTGTATAATACATCATCTCCCTGCATTTTCAGTACCTCTGTCTAATATTTTTGTCCCCTATTTGACGTATTTTCAGTGTTTTGTCCTTTAACCTTCTTATCCGAGTCTATGTCCTAATCAATAATTGTATAAGACTTTTGCATATATATGGACTTTTGCTCGATTTATTGCTTATTGTGTATATATACCAGTTGTGATGTTGTATTTGCTTCACACATACTATATTCAGTTTTTGACACTTCCAAGCGGGGCGGGTTGTTTTTCTTTTTCTTTTAAATTTTTCCTTTAACCAATGAGAATCAACCTAAGGTGTTAAGAACACCTGTCAGGCACAGCACCTGTATGCTATGATTAAGGCTTCACAGCCGAAACGCGTAAGCCCTGGTGCTGCGCCTGCAAACGTGTCTTTTTGTTTCTCCATGATTTTGTTATTTTAAGAAGTATTAATAAATTTGTTTATTTTATCGGAGCATCCAGTACTCTTTCT